>NC_072412.2:53317663-53620355 GCF_028858775.2 Pan troglodytes
GTTAAGGGCAGCCAGAGAGAAAGGTCGGGTTACCCACAAAGCGAAGCCCATCAGACTAACAGCAGATCTCTCGGCAGAAACTCTACAAGCCAGAAGAGAGTGGGGGCTGATATTCAACATTCTTAAAGAAAAGAATTTTCAACCCAGAATTGCATATCCAGCCAAACTAAGCTTCATAAGTGAAGGAGAAATAAAATACTTTACAGACAAGCAAATGCTGAGAGATTTTGTCACCACCAGGCCTGCCCTAAAAGAGCTCCTGAAGGAAGCACTAAACATGGAAAGGCACAACTGGTACCAGCCACTGCAAAATCATGCCAAAATGTAAAGACCATCGAGACTAGGAAGAAACTGAATCAACTAACGAGCAAAATAACCAGCTAACATCATAATGACAGGATCAAATTCACACATAACAATATTAACTTTAAATGTAAATGGACTAAATGCTCCAATTAAAAGACACAGACTGGCAAATTGGATAAAGAGTCAAGACCCATCAGTGTGCTGTATTCGGGAAACCCATCTCACGTGCAGAGACACACACAGGCTCAAAGTAAAGGGATGGAGGAAGATCTACCAAGCAAATGGAAAACAAAAAAAGGCAGGGGTTGCAATCCTAGTCTCTGATAAAACAGACTTTAAACCAACAAAGATCAAAAGAGACAAAGAAGGCCATTACATAATGGTAAAGGGATCAATTCAACAAGAAGAGCTAACTATCCTAAATATATATGCACCCAATACAGGAGCACCCAGATTCATAAAGCAAGTCCTGAGTGACCTACAAAGAGACTTAGACTCCCACACAATAATAATGGGAGACTTTAACACCCCACTGTCAACATTAGACAGATCAATGAGACAGAAAGTTAACAAGGATATCCAGGAATTGAACTCAGCTCTGAACCAAGCAGAACTAATAGACATCTACAGAACTCTCCACCCCAAATCAACAGAATATACATTTTTTTCAGCACCACACCACACCTATTCCAAAATTGACCACATAGTTGGAAGTAAAGCTCTCCTCAGCAAATGTAAAAGAACAGAAATTATAACAAACTGTCTCTCAGACCACAGTGCAATCAAACTAGAACTCAGGATTAAGAAACTCACTCAAAACCGCTCAACTACATGGAAACTGAACAACCTGCTCCTGAATGACTACTGGGTACATAACGAAATGAAGGCAGAAATAAAGATGTTCTTTGAAACCAATGAGAACAAAGACACAACATACCAGAATCTCTGGGACACATTCAAAGCAGTGTGTAGAGGGAAATTTATAGCACTAAATGCCCACAAGAGAAAGCAGGAAAGATCCAAAATTGACACCCTAACATCACAATTAAAAGAACTAGAAAAGCAAGAGCAAACACATTCAAAAGCTAGCAGAAGGCAAGAAATAACTAAAATCAGAGCAGAACTGAAGGAAATAGAGACACAAAAAACCCTTCAAAAAATTAATGAATCCAGGAGCTGGTTTTTTGAAAGGATCAACAAAATTGATAGACCAGTAGCAAGACCAATAAAGAAAAAAAGAGAGAAGAATCAAATAGACGCAATAAAAAATGATAAAGGGGATATCACCACTGATCCCATAGAAATACAAATTACCATCAGAGAATACTACAAACACCTCTACGCAAATAAACTAGAAAATCTAGAAGAAATGGATAAATTCCTCGACACATACACTCTCCCAAGACTAAACCAGGAAGAAGTTGAATCTCTGAATAGACCAATAACAGGAGCTGAAATTGTGGCAATAATCAATAGCTTACCAACCAAAAAGAGTCCAGGACCAGATGGATTCACAGCCGAATTCTACCAGAGGTACAAGGAGGAACTGGTACCATTCCTTCTGAAACTATTCCAATCCATAGAAAAAGAGGGAATCCTCCCTAACTCATTTTATGAGGCCAGCATCATCCTGATACCAAAGCCGGGCAGAGACACAACCAAAAAAGAGAATTTTAGACCAATATCCTTGATGAACATTGATGCAAAAATCCTCAATAAAATACTGGCAAAACGAATCCAGCAGCACATCAAAAAGCTTAACCACCATGATCAAGTGGGCTTCATCCCTGGGATGCAAGGCTGGTTCAATATATGCAAATCAATAAATGTAATCCAGCATATAAACAGAACCAAAGACAAAAACCACATGATTATCTCAATAGATGGAGAGAAGGCCTTTGACAAAATTCAACAACCCTTCATGCTAAAAACTCTCAATAAATTAGGTATTGATGGGACGTATCTCAAAATAATAAGAGCTATCTATGACAAACCCACAGCCAATATCATACTGAATGGGCAAAAACTGGAACCATTCCCTTTGAAAACTGGCATAAGACAGGGATGCCCTCTCTCATCACTCCTATTCAACATAGTGTTGGAAGTTCTGGCCAGGGCAATTAGGCAGGAGAAGGAAATAAAGGGTATTCAACCAGGAAAAGAGGAAGTCAAATTGTCCCTGTTTGCAGATGACATGATTGTATATCTAGAAAACTCCATTGTCTCAGCCCAAAATCTCCTTAAGCTGGTAAGCAACTTCAGCAAAGTCTCAGGATACAAAATCAATGTACAAAAATCACAAGCATTCTTATACACCAATAACAGACAAACAGAGAGCCAAATCATGAGTGAAATCCCATTCACAATTGCTTCAAAGAGAATAAAATACTTAGGAACCCAACTTACAAGGGATGTGAAGGACCTCTTCAAGGAGAACTACAAACCACTGCTCAATGAAATAAAAGACGATACAAAGAAATGGAAGAACATTCCATGCTCATGAGTAGGAAGAATCAATATCATGAAAATGGCCATACTGCCCAAGGTAATTTATGATTCAATGCCATCCCCATCAAGCTACCAATGACTTTCTTCACAGAATTGGAAAAACTACTTTAAAGTTCATATGGAACCAAAAAAGAGCCCACATCACCAAGTCAATCCTAAGCCAAAAGAACAAAGCTGGAGGCATCATGCTACCTGACTTCAAACTATACTACAAGGCTACAGTAACCAAAACAGCATGGTACTGGTACCAAAACAGAGATATAGAGCAATGGAACAGAACAGAGCCCTGAGAAATAATGCTGCATATCTACAACTATCTGATCTTTGACAAACCTGAGAAAAACAAGCAATGGGGAAAGGATTCCCTATTTAATAAATGGTGCTGGGAAAACTGGCTAGCCATATGTAGAAAGCTGAAACTGGATCCCTTCCTTACACCTTATACAAAAATTAATTCAAGATGGATTAAAGACTTAAACATTACACCTAAAACCATAAAAACCCTAGAAGAAAACCTAGGCATTACAAGGACTTCATGTGTAAAACACCAAAAGCAATGGCAACAAAAGCCAAAATTGACAAATGGGATCTAATTAAACTAAAGAGCTTCTGCACAGCAAAAGAAACTACCATCAGAGTGAACAGGCAACCTACAAAATGGGAGAAAATTTTCGCAACCTACTCATCTGACAAAGGGCTAATATCCAGAATCTACAATGAACTCAAACAAATTTACAAGAAAAAAACAAACAACCCCATCAAAAAGTGGGCGAAGGATATGAACAGACACTTCTCAAAAGAAGACATTTATGCAGCCAAAAGACACATGAAAAAATGCTCACCATCACTGGCCATCAGAGAAATGCAAATCAAAACCACAATGAGATATCATCTCACACCAGTTAGAATGGCAATCCTTAAAAAGTCAGGAAACAACAGGTGCTGGAGAGGATGTGGAGAAATAGGAACACTTTTACACTGTTGGTGGGACTGTAAACTAGTTCAACCATTGTGGAAGTCAGTGTGGTGATTCCTCAGGGATCTAGAACTAGAAATACCATTTGACCCAGCCATCTCATTACTGGGTATATACCCAAAGGACTATAAATCATGCTGCTCTAAAGACACATGCACACGTATGTTTATTGTGGCACTATTCACAATAGCAAAGACTTGGAACCAACCCAAATGTCCAACAATGATAGACTGGATTAAGAAAATGTGACACATATACACCATGGAATACTACGCAGCCATAAAAAATGATGAGTTCATGTCCTTTGTAGGGACATGGATGAAATTGGAAATCATCATTCTCAGTAAACTATCGCAAGGACAAAAAACCAAACACCGCATGTTCTCACTCACAGATGGGAATTGAACAATGAGAACACATGGACACAGGAAGGGGAACATCACACTCTGGGGACTGTTGTGGGGTAGGGGGAGGGGGGAGGGATAGCATTAGGAGATATACCTAATGCTAAATGACAAGTTAATGGGTGCAGCACACCAGCATGGCACATTTGTACATATGTAACTAACCTGCACATTGTGCACATGTACCCTAAAACTTAAAGTATAATAATAATTTTAAAAAAAACATTACACCTTAAACCACTCAAGGTTCTACCTTCCATTTACAAAAACATGGGGAATAGAAGATGAACTCAAATGACACCACAAGGAACAACCAGACAAATCCTCTATGGCTGGAATTTACAGGACAAGTAATATAATGTTGGGAAAAAAGTTAATGCACAAAACAAAAGGGGACCAGGGACTTCTGAGCAATAAAGAGACTTAAGAGACTCAACATGAAAAAAAAAAAAAAGAAAATAAAAGGGGGAAGAAAGCAGGATTGCAGGGTCCACTGGTGCGCAGAGCAGTGTTTGGCTCTTTCCCTGCTTCCCTGGGAGCCTGCAGAATTAAGAACTTGGCCTTAGCACACCTTAATGGTATAACCCAATTGTTTACACAAGAGACATACTAAATGGCCCATTCAGGACACAGTCATATTAAATTATTTCCATAAGTCTTGGCTGTCGTTAGTCTCCCTTTGGGAGAAGAGAAATGGGATGGCCCTGTCTCCTCATTTTTTATAGACTCCTTTATTTAATCCCCCAGCTATCCAAAGAGGGGGGAATCGTTAACCTTGTTTTTCAGGCAAGTGGTCTGAGGCTCAGAGAACTTCGTCAACTCCCCAGTAGTGCATGTAGCCACATCCAAAACCAAATACATTACGTTTCAGTGACACATAAATATTTACACAAACTGGGATGAAAGATTACAAATACCATCATGTCAGTCTGGTCATCAAAGGAATTACTTTTTAAAAAGGATTCCCTTTTGTTTTCAGGGTTTTTTGGCACAAAGGATTATGAACCTGTAGTTGGGTGACTCCAAGTTATTCATCTGTTAAAGGAGAACACAAAATTGTCCTGTCCAGATCACAGATTTTCTGGGGAAAAAAAAAAGGTACCAAGAGCATCACTGAATACTTACCGTGTGTGCACTGTTCTAAGTTTGACTAAAATGTCACAACCCTATAAAGCAGGTAGGTATTTTTATTATTACCCTTTTACTGGGTTGGGGCAAAAGTAATTGCAGTTTTTGCCATTGAAAGTAATGGTAAAAACTGCAATTACATTTGCACCAACCTAATACAGAGGAAACGAGTCACAAAAAAGTTAAGTCAACTGCAGAGCCAGGAGTTCAACTTAGGCAGTCTATTAAACTGAGGTGCCTTGGCCACTGTACCCTTGTCTCACTGTAAATGGAAAACAATGAAAACAGAAGCCCTAGACTTAGTAGCTACACAATGTAAGGCATTCAAGGAAAGGGGAATGGCACTGGTCACCCCAGGAAAAGGTGTACAAAGCAGGAGGGTGCTTAACCCAGGAGGAGGGTGCAGAAGGGTACAAAGAGTGGGTGAGGGACCAGTGCTCATCAGTCAGAGGTCAGACTCACACCCGTGATACCAGCAAGCCTCCCAATGGCCAGATCCCAGTATGCCATGCCCCTGTGTGAACCCCGCCCCCAGTGTGTGCCAACCAAGATGTCTCCTTGGTGACAAAGAAAGGGGGCCTTATGACATAAGACGACACAGGGAAGAAAATTGGGGCAATTAAGAATGTGTAGATTGTATTACAGATTGCAAGCCAGCTATAGTTTGCTCCTAAACAAAAAAATGGCATTCACTCACTCAAGCTGAAACACTTCCAGAATCACATCCATAGCCAGGAGATATTGCTAGAAAATACAGAAACTGACATTTGCTCATCGTCCAGCTTGCTTCCCACTAAGCAAATAATTTCAAAAGAAGCCTGATGCCTCTGGGTAGATATGATGTTTCTGATCCCACTTATCTCGCTCCAGGTTTCTTGCAACAGGAGTGTGTGTGTGTGTGTGTGCGCGCGCGCGTGTGTGTGTGTGCACGTGTGTGTGTGTGTGTGTGTGTACAGAAAGGGTTTTTGTCCTTGAAAACAATCAGAAATCACACTTTGCCTGGAAATTCATGCAAAAATACTTGCTCAGTCCAGTCCTCAACCACAGGTTTTCATTCTTATACACATAATAAGCATCGTTTGTTAAACTCTGGCTAAGTCCTTTGCAGGCGTTATGGTAGAAGTTTTGGAATACTGACAAGTGAGTATTAGAAAGACTATTTTACAGGAAATATATCAAGCTTTTCTTTATCTGTGGGCCAAACACTGAGCCTGCCAATTTGCGTGATTCTTGCATTTTACGAAATGACATCAAAGCTCTAAGACACAATTATTTCCATGAGTCAGGTGTGTAGGCTAAGGTTCAAAGAAGGAAGGTGACCAGTAGTGATGTGCAAGGCTTTTGAGGCAAGTTGCCTCGTTTTACTCCACTGGATAAATGAATATGTAAGTTACTTAAATCTCTCTTAGCCTCCCTTTCCTCCTCTGTAAAATGGGCTATGACAGTTCCTCACAGAGAAGCCAGAAGAACATCTCAAACTTTAATGTGCACATAAATCACCTGGTCTCTTGTTAAAATGCAGGCTCTAATTCAGGAGGTCTGGGGCGCGACCTGAGGTCTGCATTTCAAACAAGCTTCCAGGCGATGCCCATGCTGCTGGCCTGTGGACCACATTTTGAAGGGCAAAGCTTGTCTGGGTTCTTGTTTTAAGCTTAAAGGAGATAATGCACATGAAGTTCTCAGCACAGTTCCTGGCACACAGTAAGCATTCAGTAACTATAAGCTGAGCTGATTATGGTTGTTTCTGTCGTTATAGTGAACTTTAAATTATCGGGCTCCAAGCTAGTGATTGTGTACTCTGTAAGATCTTCTTTATAATGTCCTGAAAAGCTCTTGAAAGAGCATGGTAATGGGCAAAGCAGTGTGACATGAATTAGAATTCTCGTGTTACCCTTTCGTCATGCCTTGAAACCTCTGTGAGACCATTTAGGATAATCTTTTAGGATAGGTAAGACAACTGTCCTACTTAGTAGATGGAATTGTGAGAATCCAATGTAACTACATGTGAGAAAGTTTTCTAACGTAAGCACTAGAGTACTGTGTGCACTGGTAGTCATGGTATTTCTGCAGACGTAGGAATATTTTCCAGCCACTCTCCCCTTGTGACCCTCTTCCCTCAGAGTGTAAGAACTGTTGGTGGCCTCTTAGGTCAGAAAGCACAAAGGGTAATGAGGCCCAGCCTTTGACACTGGGTAGGAGAAATGGGCTCAAGCCATGTTCAATGCTGCTTCTACTCAGCTCACACAAGTCACAGAAGAGAAGGAGAGTTGTTAGGAAAAGAAATTGTAGAACAGAAATAAAAAGCCAGGCCAGCTGACCCTAAACCCAGTCTCTTAACCCTGACACTATACTGCCTCCTATAAGTATACAGAAATGATCAATCACACAAAATAGTAACAAATACTGAAGGCAATGTGATGGTTAGGTGTCACCTTGCTTGGATTGAGGGATGCCTAGATGACTGGTAAAGTATTGTTTCTGGGTGGGTCTGTGAGGGTGTTGCCAGAAGAGATTGGCATTTGAGTCAGTGGGCTGGGAGTCAAAGACCCACCCTCAGCGTGGGTGGGCACCATCCAATCGGCTGCCAGTGCAGTTGGAACAAAGCAGGTAGAAGAAGGGGGTAAGCAGCTTGCTGCACCCTCTCACTCCTGCTGTCTCTCCACGCTGAGATCTTGCTTCCTCTCCCTCTGCCTTTGGACATCAGACTCCAGGTTCTTCAGCCTTTGGGCTCTGGAACTTGGACCAGAAGCCTCCCAGGGGCTCTCTGGCCTTTAGCCGCAGATGGAAGGCTGCACTGTAGGCTTCCCTAGTTTTGAGGCTTTAGGACTTGGACTGGGCCACTACCGCCTTCTGCCTTTCCTCAGCTTGCAGATGGCCTAGTATGGGACTTCATTTTGTAATTGTGTCAGCTTTTAATCTGATAAACTCATACACACACACACACACACACACACACACTATTCGTTCTGTCCCTCTGAAGAACTGACTAATATAGACAATGAGCAGACAGCCCCAGATCTCAGTTCTCACCCTTAGAGGGGTAAGACCTCGAGAGTCAAATTCAGCCTGGGGCCTGGGGAAAGAAAACAGAAGATCTTGAATGTAATTTCCATTTAGGTCCCAGTCTAGAGAGGAAAAAGGGGTCCTCCCAGCTCCTACCCTCCCCAGGACAGGAGCTACATGCAGTCTGAAGTCAATAGTCCATCTGGCAATGACATGTGGCTTGGAACCTCCCAGGATGCTCTGTGGTCTGTGTGGCACCCTCAGGACTCAGGAATGACAGTCAGGTGGTTGCATTTTTCAATGCTATCATGTGAAGGTCATTCCATTAAACATGGCAGTCAACTGAACAGAAAAGATAGACCATATTTACAAATAAACTCGTTACGTTTTCTAAAACAAAAGTTTCCACCTGCAAATAAATGAACATCTGATATAAAATTTTATATTTGACATGGCAATAAAATTAGAGTTGAAAAGGTAAAATTGGGTTCAGATCTCAGCCTATATTGTGAATTAATTACAGTAAAACCTAATGGCCAGTAAAACCAGCATGGGCTGGTTACCTGGAAGGCTTTGGAGGCAGGCAGCCTCCATGAGTCAGACTTCCTGAGTTCAAATCCTGACTCAATCCATGGCTTTTTTGCTATGAAATCAAGCTAATTAACTGGGTCTTAGTTTTCTTATCTATAAAAACAAGGCTGAGAGTTGACTCTACCTCACAGGGCTATTGTTAGGATTAAATGAGTTAATATGTACAAAGTGCTTTGAAGACACAGTAAGCACCAAAAAACAATCTATTAATGTATGACCTTAGGGAATCAATTGGCCTCCTGAGTCACTTTTTCCCATCTGTGACAGAATAAGTATATTCTGAGGGAAAAAAAATATGTGGAGGTATTCTGAAAAGTTAAAAGAGCTAGATAAATTGTGAAATTACACAAGGTTTGTTATTGCAAACAGTATTTTTATTTTGGACCACACTTCAGTTTGGTAAACTGAAGGCTAATAGCCTGAGTGTGCATTGTCTCTGGAATGAATATTCTACAACTTCTCTAAATGTCTAACATCTCTTCTGGGACCTCAGTCTCTCAAGAGCTTTTAATGTGACACATCCAGAGGTCACTGGGAGGAGGAATTAATTAATACAAATTTGAAAAGAATATGAAATGGGACTTAACCCACTGCTTGGAGCAAGAACAAGCTCTGTGACTAAACAAAGCTCTCTCAAAGGTGTAACCCATGTTTTAAACAAATTCTCTTTATCCTTGACACAATTCCACATCCTTGGCAGGCACCAAATATTGGAGAGAGAGGCCTAGTGAGCTCAGGCTTTAGGTCCACTTGAGCCCTTTAAGTCACAGATTTATAGAGTGATCCTGAGTTGGCCAAAAGTCCTACATACACAGCATACTTGATGCAGAAAGTTGACCCACAGTGAGCAGGGAGCTTATTCTTCCCATAGTGGCCACAGATTTATACCCCGTCTTCCACACTGAAGAGCACCCCAGATGATCTCACAATATACATCTATAAAAATGCCCAGAGGCAATCTAGCCTATAGGCGACAGGCTGTACAGACAGACTGGAATTTCCACCCCAACTCATCATTTAAGGGTCGGCTTGGGAAAGTTACATATCTGGCAGTGTCTTGGTTCTTCCGTAAAATAAAATAAAATAAAAAATAGTACCAATTTGTATTTGTTATCCATTGCTGTGTAACTATTTACCCCCAAAAGTTGGCACATAAACCAGTCATTTCTGTGAATCAGGAATCAACAGAGCCTTAGCTGGGAGGTTCTGTCCCGGGTCTCTTGTGAGGGTGCAGTAGAGCTGTTGGCCAGGGCTGCAGTCCTTTGAAATAAGATGATCTGCTTCCTAGCTCCCTCACGTGGTTGTTGGCAACATTCATTCATTGTGGGCTGTTGGATCAAGTCCTCAGTTCTTCTCCGAGAAGGAAGCTGCAATTTTCTGTAGTTTAATCTTGAATAGGACATACCATCCTTTGTGTCCTACACTGTTGGCCACACAGACCCACCCTGATACAATGTTGGAAGAGATCACCCAATGATGTGAATTCCAGGACATGGGGATCATTGGGGATTACCTTGGAGACTAGCGATCACACTACCTGATGGACTTATCCAGAGAATTAGTGCATTAATATGTGTAAAGGTCTTAGAACAGTATCCAGCACATCATAAACACTCAGTAAAATGTTAGCTAGTATCGTTTTTATGTTAGGGTTGTTGTTGTAAGCATTCAGGGCTTAATTGGAAGCCATGAAACAGAAACACTCGCCAGATCACCCAGGCAATGACTACTACCACCCGACTAGTGAGAACTCATGACATACTTAATCTACTTTTGCTTTCCTATACACTTATAACAATTAGGGCATGAGAAGCATAGATGGGTTTTAACTGGGGGACAAGATTTCCATCATAGGAGTCAAGGACACAGGAACTTGCCAAAGTTAACCTTGCATAGACATCTCCCAAGACAGGGAAATCAATTAAACAACTTGGAAAGGAGGATGCCGTTTGATGCAGTCCAATTAGACCTGTATGTAGATAGAACAGGACATCTAACCTGGGTTTTGCCTAAAATATTTGGCTCATAACTCTTGGCAAATTAAATTTTCATAGGTGAAAGCCATAGAGGTAGGAAGGATGACTGTTTTACTTCTATGTCCTAGTTGGCAGTGTGTCTGAACATAGTTTAACATTCCCTGAATATCAGAGCTTTCATTATGGGTATCAATTATTGTACTCTGCATGAACATTCTAATGCCCCTGAGGTTCCATTTGCTCCAACACTGAACACTCATATCTTGCTCCAGCCTGCTGGGGGGGTCTACACTATATTTCAAAATATCTGTAGCTCCTTGTGAAAATACCTTCTCCTTTGAAGTCATCCTTGCTTTCTACTGTCACTTCTATCTCTCCAGAACTTCTAATGTTAGTATCTGCTACTGTTTGTACTTTAATAAAGCTTAGGGCGGCAATGAAGAACAGCAGAGGTAGCCAGGAGGGGTCCCTGGCTTCCCCACAGGAACATGGTGGTAAGGAGAGCTTCCCAGCAGAGGGAGTTCAGAAGTGACTGAATGCTCTCTTTGCAGGCCAAGGAATCCAGCTGACACTCAGTTAACCCATTACTAGTCTGGAAATGGTCAGAGCAGTTTGGAGGCAGCAGGTTTACTATTCTAAAAACCTCAGGCAGGGTAAGTGGGTCATATCCTAACCAGAAAATCAGACATTTTGATAGAAGGAGAAAGAATGAGTGGTCTAGAAGTATGAAGTCCTGCAACAGAGGGCAGGCTTGTGGGGATCAACAGCACTGTGAGGACCCTGGGTGCCGGAGGAGTGCAGGAGATGATGCTCAATGTGGAACCTGGCGTTGCTTCCACTCTGCTGTAGAGGACAATAAACCAGCACTGGAACCTCTTGTATCTAGGGAATTTGGGGCTCAGTTCCACATTTGGCAATCGGTTCCAAAATCTGAAATGACCTCAAATGTTCTCACTATTCAAGTGGGACAGGAATGTATTACGATGGTGCTTTAATAGCTTTCAATATTGTATCGAACTTTGCAATTAACTAGGTTGAGTCATCCTTCCAACCTCTTTGGCTTTCACCTATGAAAATTTAATTTGCCAAGAGTTATGAGCCAGATATTTTAGGCAAAACCCAGGTTAGATGTCCTGTTCTATCTACATACGGGTCTAATTGTTTGGACTGCATCAAACGGCATCCTCCTTTCCCAGTTGTTTAATTGATTTCCCTGTCTTGGGAGATGTCTATGCAAGGTTAACTTCGGGAAGTTCCTGTGTCCTTGACTCCTATGATGGAAATCCTGTCTCAGAATTAAAACCCATCCATGAGTCTCATGCCCTAATTGTTATAAGTGTATAGGAAAGCAAAAGTAGATTAAGTATGTCATGAGTTCTCACTAGTAGGCTGGTAGTAGTCATTGCTTACCCTGGTGTTTCTAACATCTGGACTAGGGAAGGGCCCTTTGCTGTCATGTAGGGTTTTCGATTTACAAAGGAAGTACCTGGTCCAGTTAGTACCTACTGGTCAAGGCAGAACTGTGTGGGATAAAGGATTGCCTCAGACAGGGGTTAACTAAGCATAGGTTAGCACCTAGTTAACCAAATTAAACTTCTGTTTTAGAAATAGTGTCATTCATAATTATGTACAGTCAGTCCTTGTTATTCATAGATTCCATGTTTGTAAATCTGCCTACTGACTAAAATTTATTTGTAACCCCAAAGATCAATACTCGTGATGCTTTCATGGTTATTAGTGAACCTGTGCAGAGTGGTGAAAAAATGAGTCACCCAACGTGTGACTCAGATCAAACAAGGTAACACTCTGCCTTCTGGTTTCAAGTCTCATTCTGTACATAATTATCCTTTTTGTGATCTGTCTAGTGCTACGTTTTTAGCATTTCTGTGTTGTTTTTCTTGTTGGTGACTTTGCTATTTAAAATGGCCCCAAGCACAGCACCAAAGCGCTGTCAAGTGTCTCTAATCATAAAAAGACTGTGACGTGTCTTACAGAGAAAATACACATCTTAGACCAGCTTCATTCAGGCATGAATTATAGTGCTGTTGGCCATGAGTTCCGTGTTAATGAATCAATAATATATATGAAATAAGATGTCTTTAAACAGACACACACATAAAATAAGGTTACGTATCAATCAGTTGGTGAAAACGTTGAGACCAGAGGCTTGCAGGAACCTAACCCTGTATTTCCCCTAGAAGCAATGGTTTGGTATCACTCATAAGTAGGAGTTGAACAATGAGAACACATGGACACAAGGAGGGGAACATCACACACCGGGGCCTGTCAGGGGGCATGGGGCAAGGGGAGGGAGAGCATTAGGACAAATACCTAAGGCACGCAGGACTTAAAACCTAGATGACAGGTTGATGGGTGCAGCAAATCACCATGGCACATGTATACCTATGTAACAAACCTGTACATTCTGCACATGTATCTCAGAACTTAAAGTATAATAAATAAATACGGCTGGGCACAGTGGCTCATGCCTGTAATCCTAGTACTTTGGGAGGCCGAGGTGGGCAGATCGCCTGAGCTCAGGAGTTCGAGACCAGCCTGGGCAACACGGAGAAACTCCATCTCTACTAAAATACAAAAAATTAGCCAGGCATGGCAGTGTGCGCCTGTAATCCCAGCTACTCAGGAGGTTTAGGCAGGAGAATTGCTTGAACCTGGGAGGCAGAGGTTACAGTGAGCCAAGATCATGCCAATGCACTCCAGCGTAGATGACAGAGCAAGAATCCATCTCCAAAAAATAAAATAAAATAAAATAAAATAAAATAAAAATAAATACATACATAAATAGGTAAAAGAAGCAATGGTTTGGTATTAAGTGATTACAGTGACTTTATAGGTCACAACTACTGCAAATCATGTGACTCAACTGTATTATGAATATGTTATAATTTAAATCAACTTTAGATAAATACACAAAGCCAGGCTCGGTGGCTCACGCCTGTAATCCTAGCACTTTGGGAGGCCAAGGCAGGTGGATCATCTGAGGTCAGGAGTTGGAGACCAGCCTGGCCAATATGATGAAACCCCGTCTCTACTAAGATAAATACACAGAACTAGATATAATTATTGTATGTTTCTCATTAGAAATACCTAAAATGCCTGCCTCATTCCTGGACTAATTTTTATTTATTTATTTTTTATTTTTTGGAGACCAAGTCTCCCTCTGTCACCCAGGCTGGAGTGCAATGGCATGATCTCGGGCTCACTGCAACCTCCACCTCCCGAGTTCAAGTGATTCTCTTACCTCAGCCTCCTGAATAGTTGGGATTACAGTCACCTGCCACCATGACCAGCTAATGTTTGTACTTTTAGTAGAGACGGAGTTTCACCATGTTGGCCAGACTGGTCTCGAACTCCTGACCTCAGATGATCCACCTGCCTTGGCCTCCCAAAGTGCTAGGATTACAGGCGTGAGCCACCACGCCTGGCCATCCTGGACCTTTCTTAATACCAGGAACCTTCTTGGGCATAGACGGGCCTCCAACTCTCAAACATTTATGGCATCTGAGCAGTTGTAGCAACAAGTTTATCCCACCTGTAGACCCCTCCTAAATATTAATAAATTAAGACCCTTTCTCTTCTGCTTATCTGATAAAACTAAGAAAAATATTATAAAAAGTCCTATCTGATATCAACAATAGAGTAAGATTGTAGTATGTTAGGAACTGGAAGGCGATCAAGTTAAAGTTCTCAGTCTTTGTGACCATGAAGAAAGCCCTAGTAAGCCTTGAGAAAGGCACAGATAACGGCTACCATACTAAATGTAACTTCAGGGAATGCTGAATCCTGTTTCCCATTTTTATTGTGGCATATCTCCCAGTATTCTCCACGTGGTAGATGAAAAATTCAGCCAAGGACACAGGGACAGGAGAGGGACAACCAACATCTCTTCTAAATTAACCTAGAAATACCTTTAGAGGTCATTACTCTGAGAATGCAGATTCATGACTTCTTATTATCTAGTTTTGAACTTATGGCATCCCAGTTCAAGGCTTTATCATTGTGCTCGAATACTACTGCAACCTGCCAAAGCTCTCTCTGCCTCACCTCTTCTTATGCCCTTTGATTTTTCACAACTCTAGACTGATTTTTATTATCTAAGCCCCCACAGTTCTCAGGATAAAGTCCAAAATCTACAGCCTGCATGTAAGGCCACCTGAAATTTGGTTCAAATCTACATTTACTTTAGCTACCTCCACTTCTCAACACACAGCCTTTCCTCCAACCTAGTTGGTGTGCTTTCTGTTTCCAAATGCAGCTTGTATCTGCTCCGCATAGTGTTTGAGTGGTTAAGCTTAGGCTCTGGTGTTAGACTGACCTGAGTTCAAATCCTGATTCAGCCACTTGTTATATAACTCTGGGCAAGTAGCCTCAGTGCCCTCATTTTTAAAATGGGGTTAATAATCAGAGTAACAATCTCAGAGATTTGTTCTGATGATTAAATGTTATTATGCATAGAAACTGCTTAGCAGTACCTGGCACATTTAAAGAACTAATAAACATTAGTTTTTAAAAATTAACATTGAGGAGTCCCACTCTCATGTTTTCACCTCAGCCTTGAAATTTTGTCCTTCCTATAATATCCATTCTCTTCCTCACAACTCCCAGATTCTGCCTTTTTTTAAAAATTATTATTATACTTTAAGCTTTAGGGTACATGTGCACAATGTGCAGCTTAGTTACATATGTATACATGTGCCATGCTGGTGCGCTGCACCCACTAACTTGTCATCTAGCATTAGGTATATCTCCCAGTGCTATCCCTCCCCCCTCCGCCCACCCCACAACAGTCCCCAGAGTGTGATGTTCCCCTTCCTGTGTCCATGTGTTCTCACCGTTCAATTCCCACCTATGAGTGAGAATATGCGGTGTTTGGTTTTTTTGTTCTTGCTATAGTTTACTGAGAATGATGATTTCCAATTTCATCCATGTCCCTACAAAGGACATGAACTCATCATTTTTTATGGCTGCATAGTATTCCATGGTGTATATGTGTCACATTTTCTTAATCCAGTCTATCATTGTTGGACATTTGGGTTGGTTCCAAGTCTTTGCTATTGTGAATAGTGCCACAATAAACATACGTGTGCATGTGTCTTTAGAGCAGCATGATTTATAGTCCTTTGGGTATATACCCAGTAATGGGATGGCTGGGTCAAATGGTATTTCTAGTTCTAGATCCCTGAGGAATCACCACACTGACTTCCACAATGGTTGAACTAGTTTACAGTCCCACCAACAGTGTAAAAGTGTTCCTATTTCTCCACATCCTCTCCAGCACCTGTTGTTTCCTGACTTTTTAAGGATTGCCATTCTAACTGGTGTGAGATGATATCTCATTGTGGTTTTGATTTGCATTTCTCTGATGGCCAGTGATGGTGAGCATTTTTTCATGTGTCTTTTGGCTGCATAAATGTCTTCTTTTGAGAAGTGTCTGTTCATATCCTTCACCCACTTTTTGATGGGGTTGTTTGTTTTTTTCTTGTAAATTTGTTTGAGTTCATTGTAGATTCTGGATATTAGCCCTTTGTCAGATGAGTAGGTTGCGAAAATTTTCTCCCATTTTGTGGGTTGCCTGTTCACTCTGATGGTAGTTTCTTTTGCTGTGCAGAAGCTCTTTAGTTTAATTAGATCCCATTTGTCAATTTTGGCTTTTGTTGCCATTGCTTTTGGTGTTTTAGACATGAAGTTCTTGCCCGTGCCTATGTCCTGAATGGTAATGCCTAGGTTTTCTTCTAGGGTTTTTATGGTTTTAGGACTAACGTTTAAATCTTTAATCCATCTTGAATTGATTTTTGTATAAGGTGTAAGGAAGGGATCCAGTTTCAGCTTTCTACATATGGCAGCCAGTTTTCCCAGCACCATTTATTAAATAGGGAATCCTTTTCCCATTGCTTGTTTTCCTCAGGTTTGTCAAAGATCAGATAGTTGTAGATATGCAGCATTATTTCTCAGGGCTCTGTTCTGTTCCATTGATCTATATCTCTGTTTTGGTACCAGTACCATGCTGTTTTGCTTACTGTAGCCTTGTAGTATAGTTTGAAGTCAGGTAGTGTGATGCCTTCAGCTTTGTTCTTTTGGCTTAGGATTGACTTGGCGATGCGGGCTCTTTTTTGGTTCCATATGAACTTTAAAGTAGTTTTTTCCAATTCTGTGAAGAAAGTCATTGGTAGCTTGATGGGGATGGCATTGAATCTATAAATTACCTTGGGCAGTATGGCCATTTTCATGATATTGATTCTTCCTACCCATGAGCATGGAATGTTCTTCCATTTCTTTGTATCCTCTTTTATTTCATTGAGCAGTGGTTTGTAGTTCTCCTTGAAGAGGTCCTTCACGTCCCTTGTAAGGTGGATTCCTAGGTATTTTATTCTCTTTGAAGCAATTGTGAATGGGATTTCACTCATGATTTGGCTCTCTGTTTGTCTGTTATTGGTGTATAAGAATGCTTGTGATTTTTGTACATTGATTTTGTATCCTGAGACTTTGCTGAAGTTGCTTACCAGCTTAAGGAGATTTTGGGCTGAGACAATGGGGTTTTCTAGATATACAATCATGTCGTCTGCAAACAGGAACAATTTGACTTCCTCTTTTCCTGGTTGAATACCCTTTATTTCCTTCTCCTGCCTAATTGCCCTGGCCAGAACTTCCAACACTATGTTGAATAGGAGTGGTGAGAGAGGGCATCCCTGTCTTGTGCCAGTTTTCAAAGGGAATGGTTCCAGTTTTTGCCCATTCAGTATGATATTGGCTGTGGGTTTGTCATAGATAGCTCTTATTATTTTGAGATACGTCCCATCAATACCTAATTTATTGAGAGTTTTTGGCATGAAGCGTTGTTGAATTTTGTCGAAGGCCTTTTCTGTATCTATTGAGATAATCATGTGGTTTTTGTCTTTGGTTCTGTTTATATGCTGGATTACATTTATTGATTTGCATATATTGAACCAGCCTTGCATCCCAGGGACGAAGCCCACTTGATCATGGTGGATAAGCTTTTTGATGTGCTGCTGGATTCGTTTTGCCAGTATTTTGTTGAGGATTTTTGCATCAATATTCATCAAGGATATTGGTCTAAAATTCTCTTTTTTGGTTGTGTTTCCGCCCGGCTTTGGTATCAGGATGATGCTGGCCTCATAAAATGAGTTAGGGAGGATTCCCTCTTTTCCTATTGATTGGAATAGTTTCAGAAGGAATGGTACCAGTTCCTCCTTGTACCTCTGGTAGAATTCGGCTGTGAATCCATCTGGTCCTGGACTCTTTTTGGTTGGTAAGCTATTGATTATTGCCACAATTTCAGCTCCTGTTATTGGTCTATTCAGAGATTCAACTTCTTCCTGGTTTAGTCTTGGGAGAGTGTATGTGTTGAGGAATTTATCCATTTCTTCTAGATTTTCTAGTTTATTTGCGTAGAGGTGTTTGTAGTATTCTCTGATGGTAGTTTGTATTTCTGTGGGATTGGTGGTGATATCCCCTTTATCATTTTTTATTGCGTCTATTTGAGTCTTCTCTCTTTTTTTCTTTATTAGTCTTGCTACTGGTCTATCAATTTTGTTGATCCTTTCAAAAAACCAGCTCCTGGATTCATTAATTTTTTGAAGGGTTTTTTGTGTCTCTATTTCCTTCAGTTCTGCTCTGATTTTAGTTATTTCTTGCCTTCTGCTAGCTTTTGAATGTGTTTGCTCTTGCTTTTCTAGTTCTTTTAATTGTGATGTTAGGGTGTCAATTTTGGATCTTTCCTGCTTTCTCTTGTGGGCATTTAGTGCTATAAATTTCCCTCTACACACTGCTTTGAATGTGTCCCAGAGATTCTGGTATGTTGTGTCTTTGTTCTCGTTTGTTTCAAAGAACATCTTTATTTCTGCTTTCATTTCGTTATGTACCCAGTAGTCATTCAGGAGCAGGTTGTTCAGTTTCCATGTAGTTGAGCGGTTTTGAGTGAGTTTCTTAATCCTGAGTTCTAGTTTGATTGCACTGTGGTCTGAGAGATGGTTTGTTATAATTTCTGTTCTTTTACATTTGCTGAGGAGAGCTTTACTTCCAACTATGTGGTCAATTTTGGAATAGGTGTGGTGTGGTGCTGAAAAAAATGTATATTCTGTTGATTTGGGGTGGAGAGTTCTGTAGATGTCTATTAGGTCCCCTTGGTGCAGAGCTGAGTTCAATTCCTGGGTATCCTTGTTGACTTTCTGTCTTGTTGATCTGTCTAATGTTGACAGTGGGGTGTTAAAGTCTCCCATTATTAATGTATGGGAGTCTAAGTCTCTTTGTAGGTCACTCAGGACTTGCTTTATGAATCTGGGTGCTCCTGTATTGGGTGCATATATATTTAGGTTAGCTCTTCTTGTTGAATTGATCCCTTTACCATTATGTAATGGCCTTCTTTGTCTCTTTTGATCTTTGTTGGTTTAAAGTCTGTTTTATCAGAGACTAGGATTGCAACCCCTGCCTTTTTTTGTTTTCCATTTGCTTGGTAGATCTTTCTACCAAGCAAATAGAAAACAGATTCTTCCTTTTTTCACAGCCTTTAGTCTTTGACCAATGGACCAAGTCTCACACCTTGAAGACAAGGGTAAGCAGGAGTAAAGCACAAGTGATAGGGAGAGAACAACTTACCAGGTTCCCTAAAGAAATTGGAAATCGAAGTAGAAATAGAAACAGAATGGTCTAGAGCAAAACTTGGCAAACGTTTTCTGTACAAAGCCAGATAGTAAATGTTTTAGGCTTTGTGGGCCATTCAGCTTCTATCACAACTATTCAACTCTGTTGTTAAAATTTGAAAGCACCCACAAAAAAAATGTAAATAAACAGGAATAGTTGAATTCCAGTAAAACCTTAATTACAAAAATAGGCAGCAACAACTTAGCAAGAGAAAAATAAGCAACCCAATTCAAAAATAAGCAAGGGACTTGAAGAGACACATCTCCAAAGAACACATAAAAATGACAAGCACACAAAAAGATGCTCAATATCACTAAACATTATGGAAATGCAAATAAAAACTACAAGGTACCACTTTACATACATTAAGGTGGCTATTATCAATTTAAAAAAAAACAGAAAATAACAAGTGTTGACAAGGACATGGAGAAATTAGAACTCTTGTGCATTACTAGTAGGAATGTAAAATGGTGCAAACACTGTGGAAAAATTATATGGTGATTCCTCAAAAAGTTAAACATGGAATTATCTTATGACTCAGACATTCCACTTCTAGGTATATACACAAAAGAAATAAACTGAGGCACAAAAACAAGTATTTGTACATCAATGTTCATAACAGCACTATTCACAATAGACTAAAAGTGAACCCAACCAGATGCCCATCAGTAGAAGAACAAATAAGCAAAATGCGACATATATACATATATATAATGGGGTATTATTCATCCTTAAAAAGGAAGGAAATTCTGACATGTGCAACAACATAGATGAACCTTGAAGACATCATGTTAAGTAAAATAAGCCAGTCACAAAAGGGCAAATATTGTATGATTCCACTTAAAATTCTTTTAAGCCTTGGTTTTTTTTCTAGTTCCATATTGTTTTTGTAAATAAGGTTTTATTGGAATAGAGTAAACGAATTCACAGAAAGTACAATGGTGGTTGGCAAGGGACTAGGGGAAGGGGAAATGGAGAGTAAGTGTTTAATGGGCAGAGAGTTTCAGTTACAGAAGATGAAAGAGTACTGGAGATGGATGGTGGTTGAACAACAATGCAAATGTACTTAATGCCATGGAATCCCTATACACATAAAAATTGTTAAAATGGTTAATCTTATTATAAATATTTTACCACAATAAAAGAAGTAAAAATAATTAAAATTTAAAAAAATAAAACAGGCAGGCTGCAGTTTGTTAAGCCTTGAATTAAAGCTGGATATTGTATATATTTCTGAAGAGGAAGCATATGATAGTTAGGATGGGTTAGATTATGCTGCAGTAACAATCTCAGAAAACTCAGTGGCTTAAAACTAGAAGAGTTGAGGTTGATCTCTCCAAGATGGCCAAATAGGAACAGCTCCAATCTGCAGCTCCCAGCAAGACTGATGCAGAAGATGGGTGATTTCTGCATTTCCAACTGAGGTACCTGGTTCATCGCACTGGGACAGGTTGGACAGTGGGTGCAGCCCATGGAGGGTGAGCCAAAGCAGGGAGGGTTGTCGACTCCCCAGGAAGTGCAAGGGGTTGGGGGATTTCCGTTTCCTAGCCAAGGGAAGCCATGACAGACAGTACCTGGAAAATTGGGACACTTCCACCCTAATACTGCGCTTTTCCAATGGTCTTAGCAAACAGCACACCAGGAGATTATATCCCATGCCTGGCTCGGCATGTCCCATACCCACGGAGCGCTGCTCACTGCTAGCACAGCAGTCCGAGATCGAACTGTGAGATGGCAGCCTGGGCTGGGGGAGGGGCGTCCGCCATTGCCGAGGTTTGAGTAGGTAAAAAAAGCAGCCAGAAAGCTTGAACTGGGTAAAGCCCACCGCAGCAAAACAAGGCCTGCCTGCCTCTGTAGACTCCACCTCTGGGGGCAGGGCATAGCTGAACAAAAGGCAGCAGAAACTTCTACAGACTTAAATGTCCATGTCTGACAGCTCTGAAGAGAGCAGTGGTTCTCCCGGCATGGATTTGAGCTCTGAGAACAGACAGACTGCCTCCTCCAGTGGGTCCCTGACCCCCATGTAGCCTAACTGGGAGATACCTGCCAGTAGGAGCTGACTGACACCTCATACAGACGAGTGCCCCTCTGAGACGAAGCTTTCAGAGGAGGGATCAGGCAGCAATATTTGCTGTTCTGCAGCCTCTGCTGGTGATACCCAGGCAATCAGGGTCTGCAGTGGACCTCCAGCAAACTCCAACAGACCTCCAGCTGAGGGTCCTGACTATTAGAAGGAAAACTAACAAACAGAAAGGAAGAGCATTGACATCAACAAAAAGAACATCCATACCAAAACCCCATCTGTAGGTCACCATCATCAAAGACCAAAGGTAGTAAAACCATAAAGATGGGGAGAAACCAGAGCAGAAAAGCTGAAAATTCTAAAAACCAGAGCACCTCTTCTTCTCCAAAGGAGTGCAGCTCCTTGCCAGCAATGGAACAAAGCTGGATGGAGCATGACTTTGATGAGTTGACAGAGTAGGCTTCAGAAGGTTGGTAATAACAAACTTCACTGAACTAAAGGAGGATGTTCGAACCCATCACAAGGAAGCTAAAAACCTTGAAAAAAAGATTAGATGAATGACTAACTAGAACAAACAGTGTAGAGAAGACCTTAAATGACCTGATAGAGCTGGAAACCATGGCACAAGAACTATGTGACACATGCACAAGCTTCAGCAGCCGATTCGATCAAGTGGAAGAAAGGGTATCAGTGATTGAAGATCAAATGAATGAAATGAAGCAAGAAGAGAAGTTTAGAGAAAAAAAGAGTAAAAAGAAATGAACAAAGCATCCAAGAAATATGGGACTATGTGAAAAGACCGAATCTACATTTGATTGGTGTACCTGAAAGTGATGGCGAGAATGGAACCAAGTTGGAAAACACTCTGCAGGATATTATCCAGGAGAACTTTCCCAACCTAGCAAGTCAGGCCAACATTCAAATTCAGAAATACAGAGAACACCACAAAGATACTCTTCGAGAAGAGCAACCCCAAGACACATAATTGTCAGATTCACCAAGGTTGAAATGAAGGAAAAAATGTTAAGGGCAGCCAGAGTGAAAGGTCAGGTTACCCACAAAGGGAAGCCCATCAGACTAATAGCCAATCTCTCAGCAGAAACTCTACAAGCCAGAAGAGAGTGGGGGCCAATATTCAACATTCTTAAAGAAAAGAATTTTCAACCAAGAATTTCATATCCAGCCAAACTAAGCTTTATAAGTGAAGGAGAAATAAAATCCTTCACAGACAAACAAATGCTGAGAGATTTTGTCACCACCAGGCCTGCCCTAAAAGAGCTCCTGAAGGAAGCACTAAACATGGAAAGGAACAACCGGTACCAGCCACTGCAAAAATATGCCAAATCGTAAAGACCATCGATGCTAGGAAGAAACTGCATCAACTAATGAGCAAAATAGACAGCTAACATCATAATGAAAGGATCAAATTCACACATAACAATATTAACCTTAAATGTAAATGGGCTAAATGCCCCAATTAAAAGACACAGACTGGCAAATTGGATCAAGAGTCAAGACCCATTAGTGTGCTGTATTCAGGAGACCCATCTCACGTGCAGAGACACACATAGGCTCAAAATAAAGGGATGGAGGAAGATCTACAAAGCAAATGGAAAGCAAAAAAAGCAGGGGTTGCAATCCTAGTCTCTAATAAAACAGACTTTAAACCAACAAAGATCAAAAGAGACAAAGAAGGCCATTACATAATGGTAAAGGGATCAATTCAACAAGAAGAGCTAATGATCCTAAATATACAAGCACCCAATACAGGAGCACCCAGATTCATAAGGCAAGTCCTTAGAGACCAACAAAGAGACTTAGACTCCCAGACAATAATAATGGGAGACTTTAACACCCCACTGTCAATATTAGACAGATTAATGAGACAGAATGTCAACAAGGATATCCAGGACTTGAACTCAGCTCTGCACCAAGCAGACCTAATAGACATCTACAGAACTCTCCATCCCAAATCAACAGAATACACATTCTTCTCAGCACCACATCCCACTTATTCCAAAATTGACCACATAGTTGGAAATAAAGCACTCCTCAGCAAATGTAAAAGAACAGAAATTACAACAAACTGTCTCTCAGAACACAGTGCAATCCAATTAGAACTCAGGATTAAGAAATTCACTCAAAACTACACAACTAAATAGAAACTGAACAACCTGCTCCTGAATGACTACTGGGTAAATAACGAAATGAAGGGAGAAATAAAGATGTTCTTTGAAACCAATGAGAACAAAGACACAACATATCAGAATCTCTGGGACACATTTAAAGCGGTGTGTAGAGGGAAATTTATAACACTAAATGCCCACAAGAGAAAGGAGGAAAAATCTAAAATCGACACCCTAACATCAAAATTAGAAGAACTAGAGAAGCAAGAGCAAACAAATTCAAAAGCTAGCAGAAGACAAGAAATAACTAAGATCAGAGCAGAACTGAAGGAGATAGAGACACAAAAAACCCTTCAAAACAATCAATGAATCCAGGAACTGGTTTTTTGAAAAGATCAACAAAATTGATAGACTGCTAGCAAGAATAATAAAGAAGAAAAGAGAGAAGAATCAAATAGATGCAATAAAAAAATGATAAAGGGGATATCACCACGGATCCCACTGAAATACAAACTACCATCAGAGAATACTATAAACACCTCTACACAAATAAACTTGAAAATCTAGAAGAAATGGATAAATTCCTGGACACATACACCCTCTCAAGACTAAAGCAGGAAGAAGTTGAATCCCTGAATAGACCAATAACAGGCTCTGAAATTGAGGCAATAATTAATAGCCTACCAACCAAAAAAAGTTCAGGACCAGATGGATTCACAGCCAAATTCTAACAAAGTTACAAACAGGAGCTGATACCATTCCTTCTGAAACTATTCCAATCAATAGAAAAAGAGGGAATTCTCCCTAACTCATTTTATGAGGCCAGCATCATCCTGATACCAAAGCCGGGCAGAGACACAACAAAAAAAGAGAATTTTAGACCAATATCCCTGATGAACATCGATGTGAAAATCCTCAATAAAATACTGGCAAACTCAAGCCAGCAGCACATCAAAAAGCATATCCATCATGATAAAGTTGGCTTCATCCCTGGGATGCAAGGCTCTTTCACCATACACACATCAATAAATGTAATCCATCACATAAACAGAACCAAAGACAAAAACCACATGATTATCTCAATAGATGCAGAAAAGGCCTTCAACAAAATTCAACAGCCCTTCATGCTAAAAACTCTCAATAAACCAGGTATTGATGGGATGTATCTCAAAATAACAAGACCTATTTATGACAAACCCACAGCCAATATCATACTGAATGGGCAAATACTGGAAGCAGTCCGTCTGAAAACTGGCACAAGGCAAGGATACCCTGTCTCACCACTCCTATTCAACATAGTGTTGGAAGTTCTGGCCAGGGCAATCAGGCAGGAGCAAGAAATAAAGGGTATTCAATTAGGAAAAGGGGAAGTCAAATTGTCCCTGTTTGCAGATGACATTATTGTATACTTAGAAAACTCCATCGTCTCAGCCCCAAATCTCCTTAAGCTGATAAGCAACTTCAGCAGTCTCAGGATACAAAATCAATGTGGAAAAATCACAAGCATTCTTATACACCAATAACAGACAGAGAGCCAAATCATGAGTGAACTCCCATTCACAATTGCTTCAAAGAGAATAAAATACCTAGGAATCCAACTTACAAGGGATGTGAAGGACCTCTTCAAGGAGAACTACAAACCACTGCTCAACCAAATAAAAGAGGACACAAACAAATGGAAGAACATTCCAAGCTCATGAATAGGAAGAATCAATATTGTGAAAATGGCCATACTGCCCAAAGTAATTTATAGATTCAATGCCATCCCCATCAAGCTACCAATGACTTTCTTCACAGAATTGGAAAAAACTACTTTAAGTTCATATGGAACCAAAAAACAGCCACATTGCCAAGACAATCCAATCTTAAGCAAAAAGAACAAAGCTGGAGGCATCACGCTACCTGACTTCAAACTATACTACAAGGCTACAGTAACCAAAACAGCATGGTACTTGTACCAAACAGAGATATAGACCAGTGGAACAGAACAGAGGCCTCAGAAATAACACAAACCTGACAAAAACAAGAAATGGGAAAAGGATTCCCTATTTAATAAATGCTGCTTGGAAACTGGCTAGCTATATGTAAAAAGCTGAAACTGCATCCCTTACTTACACCTTATACAAAAATTAATTCAAGATGGATTAAAGACTTAAATGTTAGACCTAAAACCATAAAAACCCTAGAAGAAAACTCAGGCAATACCATTCAGGACATAGGCATGGGCAAGGACTTCATGACTAAAACACCAAAAGCAATGGCAACAAAAGCCAAAATTGACAAATGGGATCTAATTAAACTAAAGAGCTTCTGCACAGCAAAAGAAACTGCTATCAGAGTGAACAGGCAACCTACAGGTAATGGGAGAAAATTTTTGCCATCTACCCACCTGACAAAGGGCTAATATCCAGAATCTACAAAGAACTTAAACAAATTTACAAGAAAAAATCAAATAAATCCATCCAAAAGTGGGCGAAGGATATGAACAGACACTTCTCAAAAGAAGACATTTATGCAGCCAACAGACACATGAAAAAATGCTCATCATCACTGGCCATCAGAGAAATGCAAATCAAAACCACAATGAAATACCATCTCACACCAGTTAGAATGGCAGTCATTAAAAAGTCAGGAAACGACAGGTGCTGGAGAGGATGCGGAGAAATAGGAACACTTTTACACAGTCGGTGGGAGTGTAAATTAGTTCAACCATTGTGGAAGACAGTGTGGTGATTCCTCAAGGATCTAGAACTAGAAATACCATTTGATCCAGTGATCCCATTACTGGGTATATACCCAAAGGATTATAAATCATGCTACTATAAAGGCACATGTACACATATGTTTATTGCGGCACTATTCACAATAGCAAAGACTTGGAACCAACCCAAATGTCCATCAGTGATAGACTGGATTAAGAAAATGTGGCACATATACACCATGGAATACTATGCCGCCACAAAAAAGGATGAGTTCATGTCCTTTGTAGGGACATGGATGAAGCTAGAAACCATCATTCTGAGCAAACTATCACAAGGACAGAAAACCAAACACCTCATGTTCTCACTCATAGGTGGGAATTTAACAATGAGAATACTTGGACACAGGGTGGGGAACATCACACACCGTGGCCTGTCATGGGGTGGGGGGAGTGGGGAGGGATAGCTTTAGGAAATATACCTAATGTAAATGACGAGTTAACAAGTGCAGCACACCAACATGGCACATGTATACATATGTAACAAACCTGCACATTGTGCACATGTATCCTAGAACTTAAAGTACAATAAAAAAATTAATAAAACCACAAAGAGATACCATCTCACACCAGTTAGAATGGTGATCATTAAAAAGTCAGGAAACAACAGGTGCTGGAGAGGATGTGGAGAAATAGGAACACTTTCACACTGTTGGTGGGAGTGTAAATTAGTTCAACCATTGTGGAAGACAGTGTGGTGATTCCTCAAGGATCCAGAACTAGAAATGCCATTTGACCCAGTGATCCCATTACTGGGTATATACCCAAAGGATTGTAAATCATGCTACTATAAAGACACATGTATGTATATGTTTATTGCGGCACTATTCACAATAGCAAAGACTTGGAACCAACCCAAATGTCCATCAGTGATAGACTGGATTAAGAAAATGTGGCACGTATACACCATGGAATATTATGCAGCCATAAAAAAGGATGAGTTAATGTCCTTTGTAGAGACATGGATGAAGTTGGAAACCATCATTCTGAGCAAACTATCACAAGGACAGAAACCCAAACACTGCATGTTCTCACTCATAGGTGGGAATTGAACAATGAGAACACTTGGACACAGGGCGGGGAACATCACACACTGGGGTCTGTTCTGGGGTGGGGGAAGGGGGAGGGATAGCATTAAGAGAA
The DNA here is from genome assembly GCF_028858775.2 of Pan troglodytes. NCBI lineage: Eukaryota > Metazoa > Chordata > Mammalia > Primates > Hominidae > Pan > Pan troglodytes. Next base: position 53,345,285 of record NC_072412.2, read on the forward strand.
ATACCTAATGTAAATGATGAGTTAATGAGTGCAGCACACCAACATGGCACATGTATACATATGTAACAAACCTGCACGTTGTGCACATGTATCCTAGAACTTAAAGTATAATGATAATAATTAAAAAACTAGAAGAGTTGATTTTTCACTCATACTCTATGCTAGTACAGATTGGCAGGTCGGCTTTGCTCCACGTGCAGTTTGCTCCATTTGCTCACTGTGTCTTGAGATGCCACCGTTTTCCTGTGATGCTTCATGGGGTTCACCACTGCAAAGACGGAGCCGAGCTGGAGGATTGCACAGCAGCCATGAAATGCTCTAGCCCAGACGTGACACAGCTCTTTTGTTCACAACCCAGGGGCAATAATTAATTACTCAACTGCAAGGAAGCAGGAAAGTGTAATCCTCCTATGTGCCTAGGAAGAGAGGAGAACTAGATTTGGAAGAAATTAGAACTCTCTGTGAGAAACTAAATATTTTTCACAAGATACTAGAAACCCAAGATAATATAAGTTCAGGAACATATACATCTGAAGCCAGGCACAGAAAGTCAAACATCACATGTTCTTACTTATTTGTGGGATCTAAAACTCGAAACAATAAAACACATGGAGATACAGAGTAGAAAGGTGGTTATCAGAGGCTGGGAAGGATAGTGCAGGGTGGAGGGGAGGTGGTGATGGTTAAGAATAAGAATAAGACCTAGCATTTGATAGCACAACACGGTGACTATAGCCAAAATGATTTAATTGTGTATTTTAAAATAGCTAAAAGAATATAATTGGATTGTTTGTAACATGAAGGATAAACGATTGCAGGGATGGATATCCTCTTTTCCATGATGAGATTACTACACATTGCTTGCCTATATCAAAATATCTCATGTACCCCATAAATATACATATCTACTACATACCCACAAAGATCAAAAATTTAAAAAAACTGATAAAAAAGAAACATATACATCTGTTTACCAGGCTTATTGTAAGTTCTTCAGTGGCTATGATAATGTGTTCCATTTTAGTAAGAAATCATAAAAAATATCCCTAAAATTATTACAGTAGTGCCTATGAGGAAATTCCAGGAGCTTATTATAATGCCTCAACCCCAATAAAAATAGAATAGAGGGCTTCTATAGGTTACCACCCACCTGAATAGCTGGAACTAAGGCTCAGCAATTATAATACCCCTGCAAAACTAAACACACCTAGTTAGCGAAAAGGAGAAAGAGTGACCTTAACGTTGGAAATGCCTGAGGGAAGCAGCATGCCAGCCAGAACAATTACCTAGCAATACCTTGCAAATTAGTACAAGCCCATAGTTCAAAAATATTCCCAGAACTTACATAAGAGCCATCATTAAAGACTAAATATTATTGGCCTGGATAGAAGAAAAACTCTTTAAAGTCTTAATTTCCAAAATAATTTCGTTTTATTTTTAATTAGACAAAAACATTCAGCCATATGAAACACTCAGTTCTTACACCCTATGGTAATAAGGAATGACGAGCCCTTTTCTTTCTAACTTAGCCTTCTGCCTTTCAAAATTGAAGCTTGTAATACTGCTATCATAATTTAAATTAAGGTGCTTCCCTAGCAGCTCCTAGCAGACTGTCTTGGACATCTCTCTTGCCTATCCAAACTCCTAGAAATTGTGTTCTCAAAAGTCCAGTGTCTTGACTGGATGTGGTAGCTCATGCCTTTAATCCCAGCACTTTGGGAGGCTGAAGTGGGCAGATTACTTGAGGTTAGGAGTTCGAGACTAGCCTGGCCAACATGGTGAAACCCCATCTCTATAAAAATACAAAAATAGCTGGGCGTGGTGGCATGCACCTTTAATCCCAGCTACTCAGGAGGCCAAGGCAGGAGAATCGCTTCAACCTGGGAGGCAGGGGTTACAGTGAGCTGAGACTGTGCCACTGCACTCCAGCCTGGGCGACAGAGCGAGACTCCGACTCAAAAAAAAAAAAAATCTAATGTCTCTTTTAGAGCAAAGCATTTTTAAGCACAACATTACTATATCTCTGTATGTTACAACAGAGATTTAAACTATGTGACATCCCCCAATTTTTCTAACCATCTCTCAAATCTCCTTCCCATTAGGTCAGGTTTGTGAGGTCCCTTGGAACAGAGGCTGCTAAGGACCGTCGAAATAGAGTTTGGCCCTGCTGCAGAGGGACTCCTGACCGACAATCAAAGGTTGTTTCTCTTTCTTATTTTCTTAAAGGAAAGTTGCCTTATTTTCATGCTAACCTGGACATATCATCAGGTTATTTGTCATTGGTCTTCCTAAAACAGAGGACAAGGTAGAAGGTGCGAGGTGTCACGCGACTGTGCAGGGGCCCTCACAGGAGAAGGTTCAGGTGTGCAGAGTGGTGAGAGGAGGGCCTGCAGGACACTGCCCATGCTGTAGCTGTTCTTTTAACTCCAGATTTGCAATTCCAAATCTCTTACTTCTCCTTTCTCTCCTTGCCTTTTTTCCCTCTCCCATGAGCACTGACTCCTCCCTCTTGCGTCTATCCTTATATTGAATTAAACCGGAAATAGCGGTCCATGTGACCTTCCTCTAAAGGCCCTATAATCAAAAGGAGGAGTTGGCCGGGCGCGGTGGCTCACGCCTGTAATCCCAGCACTTTGGGAGGCCGAGGCAGGTGGATCACGAGGTCAGGAGATCAAGACCATGCTGGCTAACACGGTGAAACCCCGTCTCTACTAAAAAATACAAAAAAAATTAGCTGGGCGCGGTGGCGGGCGCCTGTAGACCCAGCTACGTGGGAGGCTGAGGCAGAATGGCAGGAACCCGGGAGGTGGAGTTTGCAGTGAGCAGAGATCGCGCCACTGCACTCCAGCCTGGGAGACAGAGCGAGATTCCGTCTCAAAAAAAAAAAAAGGAGGAGTTACATCATGTAATGTAGCATCAAGTTTCCTTTGTAACGAAGAGTTGGGGAAAGTACTTTTTATCTCTGACACCCACATATGTAAGGGAGGCTAGTATTCCCAGCCCAAGTAGCAAATTGAGAGCCACCAAACGGAGGATGGAAAAAAAGAAAATGCATCCTTGCTCTACCTCTAGCTGCATGGAATGCAACTGGTGTATGAAGGCCCAATGTTTGGCTTGTTTTGTAGAAAGTAAATCATAGGTTTCAAAATCCTGTTGCTGGCTTCCCTGGAGGAATCACTTTAAATCGTGACTACTACACTTCTCCAGGGCACATGACCAACCCACCAGCCATTAGTCACCTTGTCTGTCCCTGGCTTATAACTTGGATAATGTATTGTTCTGGAAATGTCATCTGGGCTTTTTAACATTTGAGTTCTTTGCTGAAATGTACTCTGAACTGGCATGCTTAGAGGAATGAAAGGATAAAGATTTTTTATTTCCTGCAGAGAGGGAAGAGGGCAGTTCTCACAACAGGCTTACTTCTTCCTTCTATTTCTTCCCTTTCCTCTGTCATCCAATATGGGTAACAATAAAGAGAATCAGTTTGCAAAGTGAAGCTAATGGCTGAGTTGACAGTAGCATTTTCAATGCAATGCTTACATATTCAGTGCTCTTGCCTTGACTCACAAATGTCTGTTCCCATGGAACACTGGCTACATCACACTGATATAAGCATCACCACACTTTTACATATTAAGGATTTTAAGACAAGAGGAAAGTAATTACTTGGAGGAAGAATAATTGACTGCACCAGGAGTCAGTTGGAGAGGGTCTAGGAGTGGTGGATCCACTGGGTCAGAAAGATTCTGTAGCCATTCCAGTCTGTGATGGTTCTGCCTCACATCAGTGATGTTTGGAAGGTTAAGGTGGACATCATGGCTGGATAATGACTCATCAGGCTGGGTTTTCTTCTGCATTGGAGTGCTTTAGAAAGAAGGAAGCCAGTGCAAGGAAAGCCCTGAGCTGATTCCTTACTTGGGTTGAGCCCTCTTGAAGAGGATGGGCATTTCCCCATCCTCCTGTGGAGATGCCTGAGAAGGTCAGCAGAGGTGACACAGCAGATCTTATAGACATGAGAGCACTGAGTGACCGTCAATAGGTGAAGAAATATGTCTCACTAATACATTAAGGTCATTTCTTGCTTATAGAGGGAAAACCAGAATATAATTCTAACTCTGAAGGTCCAGCCTTGTACAGAAGGACAAAACCCAAGAAACATACATACATTTCTATTCAAATTTATTTATGCTTCTTTTTATTTCCTTTAATGATGGAATGGTTTTTATCTGATCAGGAACTTATCATAATTGTCTTTCTTAGAAGACTTAATAGAAGACAGTTTTTTTCACTTCTAATATCATTTGTTTAATATGTTCTAGATATTTTTTCAAAATTGATTGAATCAACATCACTTTTAACTTCAAAAGGCATCATTTATAAGACAATATTTAAGTGGCAGTTCACCATTATAAATTAGTTTGATGAATTATGATATTATCTACATTTAAGGTAAAAGATCTATTTGATTATTTAGGAAAAATCAGTAAATAAGGACCTGTGCAATTGCCTTTTGGGACCTTTGTTGATTTCTCTCATTCAAAGGGACACTATTATGGGTATTATCTGCAGCTAGATGTTTAATGGCAGTGATGGTGATGATGATGATGATGATAGCAATAACATATGGCTTTATTTGGGAAATAATTCCTTTTATCTTATACTAACTGCTAGGTGTCAGATATTCTATTTCAAAGCTGGTGTGGAATCCACAAGCTTGCTTTTAAATATCCATGGCAGTGCTGTATTCATAAACACTTCCTTGGAAAAGTTATAGTCCTGGTAGGCATACTCCCTTAAGAAATAATAATAGTGACTACCTAAATGAGGACACTGAATCTTTTTAAAACATTGATCCCTCCTCATGGTTTCCAAAAGTCAAGATGTATTGGTTATCCATTGCAACATAACAAATGGCATGCAAAACAAATCACTACCCCAAAATGTAGTGATTTTAAACAATAAAATATATTATTTCCACTTTCGGAATTTAAAAGCAGCTTCAAGGGTGGTTCTGGCTTAGGGCGTCTCATGAGTTGTGGTCAAAATGAAGGCTGGAGCTGATGTCATCCACACACTTCACTGGAACTGGAGGATCTGCTTCCAGGTTGGCTTACTCACACGCCTGGCGAGTCACTGCTGCAAACCTCGGTTTCCCCCTACGTGAGCCTCTCCTCATGCAGCTTGGATGTCCTCAAACACAGTGATGAGTGACCCCCTGTTGAAAGCAATCCAAGAAGGCAAGGCAGAAATAGCGCCTGTTGTGATCCAGCCTCAGAAGTCACATACATTGACTTCCAGTACATTCTATGAGTTAGAAGCAAATAACTAAGTCTACGCACATGCCAGGGGAGGGAAATTAAGAAGGGGAGGGACATGAGGTACGATCTTTCGAAGGAGCAATTTTGAAAGATTCGTGGACATATTTTAAAACCACCACATAAGGTTGTGTAGTCCCCAGATGAAACCGTTTGTGTTCAGTAAAATATTCTCACTTTAAAAAAATACATTTATTGAGCATTTTATAAGCATGACTTGAAAGTGATAAAATACTTTGATCACAGTCATTCTTTATGTGTGGCATGCTGACTGCATTGAAACTACAGAACTTGAATAACAATCCTTTGCAAATACAAGCATTTGTACAGTGATAGCTCAGTGTGCCAGATAATAGGCCACTGCCTCTCAGTGCCAAACCCACCCTCTGTACTCTCCCCTGTGATTCTCCTGCCAGCTTCTCCTTGTCAGGTGCTGCCGACAGGAGAATTAAACGGAGATTGCAAGGCTAGAGGAGGTAGAAGAGATTTGCTCCTTCCTGCTTGCTTCCTGTGTCACCCTGCTTTCCTTCTCTACACCAGCAGGTGCAGCTCCTTCCCAGAGCATCAACGGAACCAGTGCATTTTCCCGGTACTTGTGCATCTAGCCCCATTGTATGCCATCAGAAATACCGGCCAACCAGTGTCCCTGCCTTAGAAGCCAGGAAACCTACTCTCAGCTCAGAGAAACAAGTACCTGCTAAGCAATGGCTCCTTCTCAGAATTCTCAGTTTCAGTTCCGTGAGATCTCTCTTCCATGTTTCCAAGGTTTTCCAATTCCCACCTTTTCTCCTTGTTCTCCCAGCCACAACAGTGGTAGCTACTTCCTGCAATTGATCCCTCCACAATAACTTCATTCATTTTGCCTTTCATTTCTTAGTTAACCGTTCTTTACATTAAATTCTCTCTTTTAAAACAAAACAAGTGGTGGTCTCTGTCTCCTGACTGTGTCCTGACTGCTACATTCATAATGTAATTGTCCAAAAGAACAAGGAGATATGTGTAATGGAGGCTGTTGCTCAGAGTCTGGAAATTAGGTAAAGTCACAGGAAAATATTAGGATGCCCTTACCAATGCTTGGAGTCATTTAAGGTTGTACAACAAAATTATCAGTCATGAAATGGGGAACTATTATAAGCTGAATGCTTTGAATGTGAAAAGATAAATCTATTAGTGCTGTGGGTCTTTAAAGATCAAATCAGATGCACAGGGAAACACTGACTACCTTCAGAGCACCCTAGAGATGCACAGGGAAACACTGACTACCTTCAGAGCACCCTAGAGATGGATAAAGGGAGATGAGGGGTCCCACTTATGAAGAGGACATGCGGGAAGTACTGGAGAACAGGCTATCCTGATACTTACAACCCTTTAACCAGATACAAACTCCGCTAAGGTGTCACTCTGACACTAAAATTAGGAATCTTCTATCTTGTGCTGAAAAGGGAAACCTTTGTGTTCATTCTCCCTGGGCGTGAGAGATATATGAAAAGTAATCCTGTGTCACCTTGCTGCCTATGACAGAAATATTAGCTACATCCTCAATTAATAGCAAAGATTTTCATCAAGTGAGGGAAATACTGTCCCAAACTGGCAGGTATAGATTAAAGGAAAAAATAAGTCCAGAAGTCTGTTTTAGAAGGAAACTGTTATATGATTTTTTAAATGCCATCTGAGCAGAGAAAACACATTAAAAGTGGGGTGCAGAGGGTCACATATAAAACACTGGTTTTGACCCCAAACCATCTAGTGTATTTCTTGTAGAAATACTAATAAAGAACTTTTCTATTTCTCTCTCTGTCTCTCTCCCTATCTCTCTCTCTCTGCCTCTCTCCTGCCCCCCCCCACTCCTCCCTGCCTGTCTCACCATGGGTCTGCCTAAGCACAGACACATCCATCTATCTGATTCACGGGGTAGTGGGAAGAGATAGTCTGCCTTTTCTGTTTCAACCCCAGCTACTTTGTTCTTTTTATCGTTTTTATTCCTTAGATATGACTATGATTTACATGCATATTTCTTAAATATATTCTGGGGGGTTAAAAAGACATCACTGCCAGAGCTACAAATTAGACTACCCAAGGCCTCTCCCCTTTACCCATTATATAAAGAAAGGAAAAAGAAACATGGTTACAGAGTCACTGACGTGAATCCAGAAGTCAAATTTTTTTAAAAAAAAACAAAAAAGGAGTTTAATATGAGTTGGAAATAACAGAATATTAAATCAACCATAATAGCATGGATTACAAAATTTTAAGTATATACACAGTAAGTTCTAGAGAAGAACTACTATAATTGAAATTTTATTATACAAGTACTTATTTCAAAATTGCTGGGTTGAAACTAAATTAGCTCTTCCATATGGTTAAGTGGTTGTTTTTAGTTTGGGGTGAAATTTTGTTGCAAGGCTAAGTATGAAATCTGTTTCCATAAATTTGCTTTAATTGCCTGCGTCTCCTAACCAAGAAGGAATATAAAGAACTGGGGCTATAAAGTGATAGTTTACCACCACCAAGACTTTAAGAAAATGTTACCAAATATTACAAGTTTAATAAAAGTCTTAACTATTGGAAATGTGAGGTGTTCTCAGAAAACTCAGTTCTTTATCGGGGCTAAAATCCAGGATCAGAGCACTAGCCCTCCACCACCCACAACACATAAAGGGCATAAAATCAGGGCAGAGGCAGCAAGACTCTTCCCTGTGCTCATTCTCAGAGGGAGGAAACATGTACAGAAATTAAGGGCATGGGCCGGTCGCAGTGGCTCACGCCTGTAATCCCACCAGTTTGGGAGGCCAAGGCGGGTGGATCACGAGGTCAAGAGATTGAGACCATCCTGGCCAACATGGTGAAACCCCCTCTCTACTAAAAATACAAAAATTAGGTAGGCATTGTGGCACACGCCTACAATCCCAGCTACTCGGGAGGCTGAGCAGGAGAATCACTAGAACCCAGGAGGTAGAGGCTGCAGTGAGCCAAGATTGCACCACTGCACTCCAGCCTGGGCAACAGAGTGAGACTCCATCTCAAAAAGAAAAGAAAAAAGAAATTAAGAGCATGGTCTTTGAGGCAGGCAAACTGAGCTGTGAGTTTGAACTCGGACTACATAGTTCACCTGTCTCACCCCAATTTATTCGTCTGCAAATGGGACCACCAGCAAAGCTACTCTCAAGGGTACCAGAGATGCCCACATTGTCAAACTGAATGAGCCCTTTTCCACCTGGATAGTAGAAATACCCCTGAGATGCTTAATTCTATGTGTCAACTTGGCTAGACTGTGATGTCAAGCTATCTGGTCAAACACCAGTCTAGAAGTGGCTGTCAAGATGATTTTCAAATGGGATTAACATTTAAATCAGACCTAGAACTCTTGACTTCATTTGGCACAGCTAAGACTGCCCCCCTTTTGAAACAATTTTCCCTATGCTTTCCACAAAGGAAGCCTTCTCAGCTCACACTCCTGCTCTGGTTCACAGTGGAATTAACCAGTCCTTCCTGACATCCTTTGGGCCACGTTTAGTAGGAGTTGAGGGCACTATTGTATAAGATCACTGATGGAGAATGCCATGTCCCCTGCTCACTCTGCCATGGGATTTCCCAGGTGAATTATCAGCTTCTCAACATCTGAGCTAAGCTCCCCCCCTTCCCTGCCTTTTCTGCACCTAAGGATGCCCACACTGTTTCTTTCTCTCTCTTCCTTCTTCCTTCCTTCTCTCTCCACTCTCCCTGGTAGTATCTCTCTCCCCTACCCACTGAAGTTGCCTGGATGGATGAGGTAGGGCTGTGCTCTTTGCTTACCCCAGAAATTGAGGGGATGATCTTGATTGCTCCTGCTTCTTATCCCCTTTCGCAATCAACACCAAGTTTGCTCATTCTATTTTCAAACTAAAGCTTGACTCCAGCCACTTCTCTCAATCCCCTCAGTCATCACCCTAGTCCACCATCTTCTCTCACTTTGTTGGTGGAAATACCCCCTGAGATGGTTAATTCTGTATGGCAACTTGGCCAGGCTGTGATGTCAAGCTGTCTTGTCAAACACCCATCTAGAAGTGTCTGTGACGGTGTTTTTCAGATGTGATTAACATTTAAATCAGTAGATTTTCAGGAAAGCAGATTATCCTCCATAGCTGGGCTTCATGCAATTTTTGATAGCCTGAAGAGAAAAGATCTAGGTCCCCTGAAGAGGAAAGAATTCTGCCTCCAGATTGCCACTGGACTCAGGACTGCATCATCAACCCCTGCTGGAATTTCCAGCCCACTTGCCCTGTAGACTTGCTAGCCCCCACAATTAAGTGAGCCATCTCCTTAACATTCTCTCTCTCTCTCTCTCTCTGTGCCCCTAACCTCTAGTCATGCTCTCTGGAGAACCCTAATATAGCCCCCACAGTGGTTTCCCTGCCACAGCTCTCCTGTCTGGTCTCCACAAGGTAGCCAGACTGTTTGTTTTTAAAGCATAAATTATATCATGTCATTTTCCAGTGTAAAACATGTCTGTCGCTTTCCATCACATTTAGAATAAAATCCAAAATCCTTAAAATGCTCTTCAAATCTTGACATGATCTGATCTCTGTCCCCACTCTGGAGCCTCCTCTCCATCCTGTGGCTACTTGGTGCACCCCAATGGGCTTCCTCTCTGTTTCTCCAGTGTGCCAAACTGCTTCTCCCCTCAGAAGCTCTTCCCTTGGCTTGGGGCACACTTCCTAACCCTCTCACAGGGCCTCCTCCTAATCATCCCTGTCACTTCCTCAATGAGGCTCTCTCCCTGACCCCCAGTAATAATACTAGCTAAAGGTTAACACTGTGCTGGGCTCTGTTCTAATCATTTTGCATATGTTAATTCATTCAGTCCTCACAACAACTCTATAAAGTAGGTGTTATTATCGCCATTTTACAGATGAGGAAAAGGAGGCACAGGAAGCTTAAGTAATGCACCTAAGATGACACAGCTAAGAAGTGGCAGAGCTGGAATTTGATCCAGGCCTCCTGGATCCAGAGTCTGTGAATTTAACCATTGAGTTAATCTGCCCCTAGGAGGCAAAATTGAATGGCTGCCTTTCATTCACAGTATTTACTAAAATTCATATTTTACATATAAATATACACACAAATACACACACATACACATACATATATACATATAACATGCATACACACATATGCATGTTTGTATGGTTATTTGCTAGCTCCCACCACTATCCGAGCAAGTACCATTAGGACAAGGACACTACCTTATGTTACTCATCTGTGTATCTAGTTCAGTGTTTGGTACATTAATAGTATTCAATACTTATTAACATTTATAGTCATATGCCCTTGTCCTTTTTTTCCCTAGCTCCTCATTTTAAAGGTTGCAAATCCTCAAAACTCAACTTCATTGCACCAAAATCAGATAGGAATAAAAATGGCAGTCTGTAATAAAGAGGAAAAGAGAAAACAATAAAGTAGACACAATAAAAAATGATAAAGGGGATATCACCACTGATTCCACAGAAATACAAACTATCATCACAGAATACTATAAATACCTCTATGTAAACAAACTAGAAAATATATAAGAAATGGATAAATTCCTGGACACATACACACTCCCAAGACTAAACTGGGGGAAGCCTAATCTCTGAATAGACCAATAACAAGTTCTGAAATTGAGGCAGTAATTAATAGCCTACCAACTAAAAAAACCCCAGGACCAGAGGGCTTCACAGCCAAATTCTACCAGAGGTACAAAGAGGAGCTGGTTTCATTCCTTCTGAAACTATTCCAAACAATGGAAAAATAGGGACTCCTCCCTAACTCATTTTATGAGACCAGTATCATCCTGATACCAAAACCTGGCAGAGACACAACAAAAAAAGAGAACTTCAGGCGAATATCCCTGATGAACATCGAAGCGAAAATCCTCAATAGAATACTGGCAAACTGAATCCAGCAGCACATCAAAAAGCTTATCTACCACTATCAAGTTGGCTTCATCCCTGGGTTGCAAGGCTGGTTCAACATATACAAATCAATAAACGTAATCCATCACATAAACAGAACCAATGACAAAAACCACATGATTACCTCAATAGATGCAGAAAAGGCCTTTCATAAAATTCAACATCCCTTCATGCTAAAAACACTCAACAAATTAGGTATTGATGGAACATATCTCAAAATAATAAGAGCTATTTATGACAAACCCACAGCCAATATCATACTGAATGGGCAAAAGCTGGAAGCATTCCCTTTGAAAACTGGCACAAGACAAGGATGCTGTCTCTCACCACTCCTATTCAACATAATATTGGAAGTTCTGGCCAGGGCAATCAGGCAGGAGAAAGAAATAAAGGTATTCAAACAGGAAGAGAGGAACTCAAATTGTCCAATTTGCAGATGACATGATTGTATATTTAGAAAACCCCATCATCTCAGCCCAGAAAATCCTTAAGCTGATAAGCAACTTCAGCAAAGTCTCAGGATACAAAATCAATGTGCAAAAATCACAAGCATTCCTATACACCAATAACAGAGAGCCAAATCATGAGTGAACTTCCATTCACAATTGCTACGATGAGAATAAAATACCTAGGAATACAACTTACAAGGGATGTGTAGGACCCGTTCAAGGAGAACTACAAACCACTGCTAAACAAAATGAGAGAGGACACAAACAAATGGAAAAACATTGCATGATCATGGATAGGAAGAAACAATATCGTGAAAATGGTCATACTGCCCAAAGTAATTTATAGATTCAATGCTATTCTCATCAAGCTACCATGGACTTTCTTCACAGAATTAGAAAAAACTACTGTAAATTTCATATGGAACCAAAAAAGAGCCTGTATAGCCAAGACAATCCTAAGCAAAAAGAACAAAGCTGGAGACATCATGATACCTGACTTCAAACTATATTACAAGGCTACAGTAACCAAAACAGCAGGGTACTGGTATCAAAACAGATATATAGACCAATGGAACAGAACAGAGGCCTCAGAAGTAACATGAAACATCTACAACCATCTGATCTTTGATAAACCTAACAAAAACAAGCAGTGGGGAAAGGATTCTCTATTTAATAAATGGTGTTAGGAAAACTGGCTAGCCACATGCAGAAAACTGAAACTGGACCCCTTCCTTACACCTTATACAAAAATTAACTCAAGATGGATTAAAGACTTAAACATAAGACCTAAAACCATAAAAACCCTAGAAGAAAACCTAGGCAATACCGTTCAGGACATAGGAATGGGCAAAGACTTCATGACTAAAACACCAAAAGTAATTGCAACAAGAGCCAAAATTGACAAATGGGATCTAATTAAAGAGCTTCTGCACAGCAAAAGAAACTATTATCAGAGTGAACAGGCAACCTACAGAATGGGAGAAAATTTTTGCAATCTATACATTTGACAAAGGACTAATACTCAGAATCTACAAGGAACTTAAACAAATTTACAAGAAAAAAACAACACCATCAAAAAGTGGGCAAAAAATATGAACAGACACTTCTCAAAAGAAGACATTTATGCAGCCAACAAACATGAAAAAAAGCTCATCATCACTGGTCATTAGAGAAATGCAAATCAAAACTACAATGAGATACCAGCTCACACCAGTTAGAATGGTGATCATTAAAAAGTCAGGAAACAACATATGCTGGAGAGGAAGTGGAGAAATAGGAATGCTTTTACACTCTTGGTGGGAGTGTAAATTAGTTCAACCATTGTGGACGACAATGTGGCAATTCCTCAAGGATCTAGAACCAGAAACACGATTTGACCAGCCATCCCACTACTGGGTATATACCCAAATAATTTAAATCATTCTACTATAAAGACACACGCACATGTATGTTTATTGCAGCACTTCACAATAGCAAAGACTTGGAATCAACCCAAATGCCCATCAATGATAGACTGGATAAAGAAAATGTGGCACATATACACCATGGAATACTATGCAGACATAAAAAGAATGAGTTTATGTCCTTTGCAGTGACATGGATGAAGCTGGAAACCATCATCCTCAGCAAACTAACACATAAACAGAAAACCAAACACTGCATGTTTTCACTCATAAGTGGGAGTTGAACAATAAGAACATATGGGCACAGGAAGGGTAACATCACACACCAGGTCCTGTTGGGAGGTGGGGGCCAAGGGGAGGGATAGCATTAGAAGAAATCTACCTAATGTAGATGATGGGTTGATAGGTGCAGCAAACCACCATGGCACATGTATACCTATGTAACAATCCTGCACATCCTGCACGTGTATCCCAGAACTTAAAGTATAATAAAAAAAAATGGCAGTCTAGATGAAGAATTGGACTAATACCCTCAATGTCTCACCTTGTCTATGTATCGTCTGTGTTCATTACACGGACCAGCCCATAGCAGCATAGGCAAACTGCTATCTATGGGGTAAGATCTGAGAATTTCCTAACCTCCAAAATTTCATCCATTATCTACTTGAAATAAAATCATTAGAGTTGCTGCTCCTTCCAATCACTCATTTGAATTCAAATATTCCCTGGAAGGTAACAGCCTGAAGTCACTATTAGTTAACTCCACTATTAGTTAACTCCCAGCTAGGATTACAAGACAGATAGCTCTGTGGGATCACAACACTGAGTGGGTGTTTCCATACCCCATGTGCTGGTACCTGGAGCTGGGTCACCAGAACTAGAGTGGGAGGGATCTTTAAGTAGAGCAGAGAGGATGCAAAGCTAATTTTGCCTTTGCCACTATGCTCAGGAGCTCCCAACTTGGCCCTGCTAGAGCTGCTTTGACAGGTATCATAAATGCCTCCTGTGGTTTACAGAAAATCTCTAATTTGTATTTGGTTTAGCTAATGCTGTATCCATGCAACAAGAAAACCACCAATTTAAAAAGTGAGAAATTTAGTTAATCAAGAAGTTGTTTTGGCTTCAAGACACCAAAGTAGTTCGGCTGACTTGTCACGGATTTAATGAAAAGTGCTGGGGTCATGTAGTTGCAATCCAATTAAACATTGTTTCTTTCCACCTTTCCCCTACTGGGGACAGTGGAAGACAACTTAGCAGTTAGGCTTAAATTGGGAAAATGATGATAGGCATCAAAAAGATTTCAGAAAATTAGCTTTTTCTTCCAACTTCTCAAATTCATACCTTTTCCTTTTAATTGTGCTATGCCAGCATTTACAGACAAACTCTTAAAAACTAACTTTGCATTCAAATTGACTATTTCAGGAAGGAATTATTGAGCTTGCATTTGCTAGGTTGATCACCTTTCAGGCAAAAAAAAAAAAAAAAGGGTCCAGTTTGTTTTCAGAATAGCATTAAAGAATCCTAACTCCAGTCCACTAATTCTGAAAACAAGAGTAGTTAAAACTATTTGAGATTTCACTTAGATAAAAAGTTACATACAGTTATATTGTGCTTACTAATGGATAAAATAGTAAAAGATGATTAACAGGCATAATTATTTGACTGCCGTTATAAATCAGAACAAATAAAATGTTCCTATTTCTAGATCTGTGGGAAGAATTTCCAGAATAAAGTGCAAAACATTGAGATGACACTCAGATCACCAGTAAAAGGTCTAAGAAATCATCAGAGAAAAAGAACCACAAACACAATTGATCCTGAGAATCCTGCTGCTCACCTACCCTTTCTGATTGAACTTACTAAGTCAACCCTCTTAAACTATTCACTAACACACCCATTGCTCTACATACTAAAAAAGAAAATAACTTTTTGAAATAAGGTTTAAAAGAGGTATAATGTACAACATGGTGACTACAGCCAACAATGATATATTGTATTCTTGAAAAACACTGAGAGATTTTTAAGTGTTCTCACCAAAAAAAAAAATAACTATGTGAGATAATGCATATACTAATTAGCTTGATTTAGCCATTCCACAATGTAACATATTTCGAAACATCACAATGTACATGACATATACAATTTTATTTGCCGATGTAAAAAATAATACAGACACCCTAAACTCCTTTAAAAAATAAAGTTTTTTCCCTCTGGCCAACAGTTGCCTAACCATTCTCCCCCATCCCATCAAACTGTTGGGAATGTGTTTATTGTTTTTAATAGCTAACATTTATTGAGTATTTACTGTATATCTGGCAAAAATGCTAAGTATTTTGCATGTAGTATTCCAAAGGGAAAGGGTCTTTTATAATCAATATATAATGCCTCACAGTACATTATAGTGGCTATGAAATAAGTTTATGGGGAGTAAAAGAGAATAAAGAGATAATGGCTCATAAATGTTTTTCCTAAACTCTCTTTAAACCACAATGTATCAATCTTTTTACTACTCCAGATTGAAATTTAAGGGAAAAAAATGTTTAAATATGTTAAACACATAATAATTCTGGGAGCTTACATATGAAATTTTCATGTTTCAAAAACTCCCAATACAGTTGTAGGAGGTGAGATTCCACATTAAAATATATCAATTGACAGAACAGCTTTGAATATTGGAAGCATTTATGTTACAGACTGGCAGTCAGAGTTGGCTGACTGACTGGCTGATCCTTCGAGTTCTCATCTTAGAGTTCCAGAAGGTTTCTACGAAGTTTCTTACACTGGGAAACTTTTAAGATTTCAAAACAGGGTTTGTTTTCTTATCGTTTTCCCTGACAAACTTTTAACATTCTGTTTCCAAATAGACGAACAAATCATTTCACAAATGGCAAGTGGTGAAGCTGTACTTACTGGAAAGATAAAGATGAAACAAACCTGCCAACACAAGACATCAAATTTCGTAAGGGTTCAGATGAAAAAAATTGCTATTGATTGGACTTGAGGCACATATATGTCAGCAGCCTTAAAGCTCTGTTCCATGAAGCATTTAAATGACTGCAACTAAAATTATTTCAAATGAGTCAGAAAACAAGTTGTTCCAAATAAGCAAAAGTCTATCTTCTTAATAACACACTAAATTTTGTCCTTGTACCTCTATTTTTATATTGAGGCCCCTCTTGATTTTTCTCTTTTATGCAACTTCGTTTTTACTGTGCATTTCCATATTTTACCCTATTATAAGTGTCTGTAATTCTGTAGATCATTGTGGTAGTTTTTATTTTTATTCCCAATTATTTGCTGATCCTTCCAGTGGGATGATTTTGCTTTCTGCTCCATTGATGTCAGGCCTGGCCATGTGGGTTGCTTTGGTCCGGAAAATGGGATGAAAATCGTGGCACCATTTCCAAGCTTAAGCTTTGAAAGTGACCACATGTGACCTCTATGTCTTTCACCTCTGCCAAGAACACAGTCACGTCCCAGGTAGGCACCTCTTTGGCCTGAAGCATGGAGGAGAGGCACAAGTAAGATGAACGAGAAACAAATCCACATTGTTGTAAGCCTCTGAGGTCTGGAATTCACCCAGTATTCCTTAGACTATTGTTGACTAAGGCAATCAATGGCCTTCACATTTTTTAACTGTATATATCCTAAAATAATTTTGAGAAACTAGAGGTATCCTCTAAATTGTTAAAGTGAACAGCTAAAACTTTCCATTTTATGCCTTAAAATGTTCAAAAGTTGTCATTTGCAGCACATTGTAAAAATCAACCATTTAAATAAAACTATTCCATCATTCTTTCAAACATGCCAAATTGGGTAAAATATCTAGTCATAAGACAAGCTATCATATGCTTTAAAATGACATAAATAAGTTTTCTTTGATAGTTAGAAAACTTACATCATTCCTTTTTGCTCCAGAACTTATATTTTTCAATTTACTTTCCCCACAAAGTCAAATTCTGATATTATTAGTCACCTATTCAAACTCTTTCAAAATCAAATCCATTACTCTTTTTTCATTTTTATAGATGTAAGCAATTAAAAAATTCTTCACATAGGTAAGTAAATTAGAATGAAAAAAATTTTGCTTCTGACTTAAATGCCAAAAATTATATTGCAATCTGTCAAAAATTATTTTAATGTTTTATTGGCTGACAACTCAATTAGATTCTCCTTTAATTTTGTCAAAACCTAAGAATTGTAAATAACTGAGTTTTAAAATTATTCATTATCTAGTCACTATACTCATTCACTTAATTTCTGAGAATTATTTTTTAAATGGCTTTACTGAGGCTTATCAACAAATATATATACCTGCTACTCTACGTGAAAACATTTTGTGTAATCTAATATAGAATGAATTTGGAAAATCAAAATATTGTTAATTATAATACTCCTTACAAAAAATATTTTTGATAACTTTTTTTTTTTTTTTTTGAGACAGAGTTTGACTCTTGTTGCCCAAGCTGGAGTGCAATGGCATGATCTCGGCTCACTGCAACCTCCACCTCCTGGGTTCAAGCAATTCTCCTGCTTTAGCCTCCCAAGTAGCTTGGATTACAGGCGCGAGCCACCGTACCTGGCTAATTTTTTGCATTTTTAGTAGAAACGGGGTTTCACAATGTTAGCCAGGCTGGTCTCAAACTCCTGATCTCAGGTGATCTGCCCGCCTCGGCCTCCCAAAGTGCTAGGATTACAGGCGTGAGCCACCACACCCAGCTGATAACATATTTTTATCTGATCATTCAATATATGCATCCAAACCTCATAACTGCAGACTCAGCTCTGTCAACTTATGGAGGTATCCACCACGCAAAGCCAGTTGTCATTACAAAACCAATCAATCAAATTGGATTTGCTTTCTATTAGAAAAAGTCTGTCCTCGTTTTTCAATCTAAGTAACTGTTAACACATGTTCTTGTAACAAGCATCTCACTTCTGAATTCTAACATAGATATATATATTGAAACAGACCTTTTCCATGAGGTTGCTACCTGGACAAAATAAGGCTTCTCTGATCTTCAATATTTCCAAGAATCTTTAGGAGCAACCACGTTTTACTGCTATGTCTCTTCCTTCTGTCGTGAGCACTGTCACATACCAGGTAGGAGCTGCTCTGTGACTGCATCCTGAAGTGAAGAGAGAATGGAGCATATTCCCTTCTCTCTCCTCTCATGTGCCTCTCCCCAGGAAGTATTGCAGTCATTGACAAGTAGGGGATATAAGAAAATGTCATCACTTCTGCTACCCTACTTTACAATATATTTGAGTTTGGAGCATTGCCACAGAAGCTGAAATACCATTTCTAATGCCACAGTTTTCACCCCACAGAAATATGTAAAAGACAGAGAAAGTCATAAAATCCTTTAATCAGTGAAATCATTATCATAACTGATATTTTTCATTGGATTGGAGATTTTTATACCCCTGAACTATTCACTGTGGTAAGATTTCAGAGGTGTGAATTTATGCCTTTCTTTTGGAAAGTGAAAACAAAGGCAGAAGAGAAGGATGCACGTGGCTTCCTGAATTGCAGGCTCCTTTCCAAGACAATAGATCACAGAAAAGAGTATGTATGGATGTTGAACATATGTAAACTGATGCTCTTAAAACAATTTGTTCCCATGTAGCTTTTGGAAAGATTTCCTATTCCCCAACAGGTACCAGGACCCCAATGTTGCTATAGATGTCAAAGCAACTGGGAAGATTATATGTAATTCACAATTCTTGAAAAATAAGACATTTTATTCTCTACTATGTGCATGAATTTTCTATTACTGTATAACAAACATCAGCAGAAGAAAATATACATTTATTACTTCACAGTTTCCACAAGTCTAAGTACACACAATCCCAACACATCTTCACTGGGTCTTCAGCTCAGGGTGTCACATGGCTGCCTCAAGATGTCAGCTGGTGCTGCAATCTGAGGCTGAGCTCCTCTTCCAAGCTCACTGGTTACTGACAGGATCCAAGTCTTAGGATTGCAGGACTGAGGATCTCTCTCTCCTAGAGGCTGCACATGTTCCCTGCCGTATGACCCTCTCCACAATGTGGCAGTTTGTTTCCTTAAATCCAGCAGGAAGACATCTCTGCTTCTTTTCTCTCTACCTCTAGACCCTCGTCTAAAAGGCTCAACTGATTAGGTCAGGCCTACCAAAGTAATTTCCCTTTTGGTTAACCTAAAGTGAACTAATTAGGGGGTTTAATTACATCTGTAAAATTCCTTTACCTTTGCTATATAAGGTAACATAATCCAAAAAGTAATATTCCATCATTTTTGCTATGGTCTACTGATTAGACACAAGCTACGGGATCCACCCATAGTCAAGAAAAAAGAGTTTTACAAGGGGTGAGTCATTGGGCATCATCTTAGAATTCTGCCTACCACACTATTTAAGCCAAAAATAACATTAACATTATCAATATAACAAACAGAGAGTGTTTTCTTCAAGTTTAGAGTATAAAATTTAAAGGACGGCCCCTAGAGCACTCATTATTTAGTGACTTAGAAGAATTATAAGGGAAATTAGTTTACAACATAGATTTTCCTAGCCCCAACCCTAGAGATTCTAATTCAGCTGGCAAAGAGTTGACCAGGAATCAGCATTTTAAATAACTTCTCCCTGATGATTCTGATATAAGCTCTGACCACACATTGAAAACCCCTAAATAGGGCTTCCATAATTAAAGAATGACTTCAATTTTCCTATGGCTCTGCAGTTTGGGCCAAAGAATTCCTCCAAATGGGCTTCTTAGTCCCTTTGTTTTATAAAAGCTATATTTCACAGGCTCCACCTCTCTGCTTAGCACCTAACATATTGAGAAACCTTTATATAGGCTCAGGAAGTACCCTTCTGTGTAGATAGAGTCCTTCTTGTAAGAGTAAGCAGACATCCTTCTCTCTGCTGTAAACCAAATTTAAAAATAGCATAGAGTGGATAGAAACCTGGTTTCTTCTCCAACTGGAGTTTCTACCATTCTTCAGAAAAGAATGGGAAAGGACAAAAGTCTAACTCTAAAGCAGGCCAGGAAACTCCCTTAAGCAGTGACCACTTCATTTATATGTTCCCTACTAAGGCTCTTGCTGGTTTCTGAAGATAGGACCTCCTTGGACACTCTTTGGTCAAAATAGGGTGGGAAAGCAGTGGTGGCCCCAATGATGTGCCTCTCTATTTTCCAGATAGATGCTACCTAACTTATGAGACACAACAAAAGTTCAAGGTGGTATGTAACTTGGGTTAGATTGAATTGTAAGACCTTCAAATGCCAGAGTGTTTCAGAGAAGAAAAACACTGGGAAAAGTTTAGAAGTTACTGAGGGACATCAGGACATCAGTAGACATCATCAGCATCAGTTACAGATACCCAAAGAGTAATAAGGTGCCATAAAGACAAGTAAGAGGGAAGAAACCCACAGCACTTGATTCACCCAACTAATAGCTATTGAGTGCTTATAATGTATTGCATCATGCTCTAAGCATTATCATGGCCCCTCTACACTTTGCACTAAAGAGAAGAGGTTTGCTTTCTCACTGCCTGGTTTTGCCACTTCTTGAAAAGCTTATAAAACATACCATACTCCTCTCAGCATAGGATCACCTGTGATCAAAAGAAAGAAGGGTGCTTTGACAACTGTTCCTTACTCCCTCTTAACCCAAGGATACCAAACCAGAACAATTACAGCTCCCCCTTGCAACTTGACCTTGACGTCTAAGGAAAATTCTCAAAGATAGAAAAAGAGGGAGATCAGTGTGGCTCTTAGGAAGTAGGGAATAATGCATGTGGCTCAGTCCCCAGGTAGGTAACCCACAGAGAATAGGTAAAATAAAGGAACCAAGATTTGCAGCCTCATAAGATGGTGGAGGTTGAAACATGCACTGTTCTACTTTCTCCACATGTTAAACTGGCAGTTCACACTGGCTGACCCAAGTAAAATATCTGAGTAGGAGAAATGTGACTGTGTCAACCCAACCTTCTAGATCGTATCTACATTCTTTCCCTGCCATAACCCTTCCTGTGTGTCCATGTTATCCTTCCTGGATTCCACGTACTGTATCCTTGAGTTCTCTTCCTATTAAAAAAAAGTTCTCAGGAAAGAATCAGAAAAAGCCATTCATATGACCTTAAAAAACAGGTTGATTTTTTTAATCTTTATTTTTATTGTAGTTTAACAAATTATAGTTGTATATATTTATGGAGTACAATGTGATGCTATGATTTATGAATACAGTGAGAAATAATTAAATCAACCTAATTAACATAGTCATGACCTCAAGTACTTGTCATGTTTTGTGGTGAGAACACTTGAAACTTACTCTCAGTGATTTAGAAATGTGCAATGGATTATTATTTACTATATTTGAAAATTTTAGTGGTGAAAGTTACCTAATCAGTTGTCACTACTGTATCTAGAAACCAATCTTGAAAATGTGTGATGGCTTTTTTGGCGCCATCTGCTCATGGAGCCACCGCTGCAACCCTGAGTCACTGCCTGCGCTGCTCTGGCTGCCTGGCTCCCCATACTAGCTGCCAATATTTGGAGTTCTTACAACATGGCAGACATTGACAACAAAGAACAGTCTGAACTTGATCAAGATTTGGATGACGCTGAAAAAGTAGAAGAAGGAACTGGTGAAGAAACAGAAATCAAAGCACATCAGCTAACTGTTCAGATGATGCAAAATCCTCAGATTCTTGCAGCCCTTCAAGAAAGACTTGATGGTCTAATAGAAACACCAACAGGATACATTGAAAGCCTGCCTAGGGTAGTTAAAAAACAAGTGAATGCTCTCAAACACCTGTAAGTTAAATGTGCACAGACAGAAGCCAAATTCAATGAGGAAGTTCACAATCTTGAAAGGAAGTATGCTGTTCTCTGTCAGCCTCTATTTGATAAGCAATTTGAGATTATTAATGCAATTATGAACCTACAGAAGAAGAATGGAAACCAGATGAAGAAGATGAGATCTCAGAGGAGTTGAAAGAAAAGGCCATGATTGAAGATGAGAAAAAAGATGAAGAAAAAAAAGATTCCAAAGGAATTCCTGAATTTCGGTTAACTGTTTTTAAGAATGTTGACTTGCTCAGTGATATGCTTCAGGAGCATGATGAACCTATTCTGAAGCACTTGAAAGATATTAAAGTGAAGTTCTCAGATGCTTGCCAGCCCATGAGTTTTGTCTTAGAATTTCACTTTGAAGACAATGAATATTTTACAAATGAAGTGCTGACAAAGACGTACAGCATGAGGTCAGAACCAGATGATTCTGATCCCTTTTATTTTGATGGACCAGAAATTATGGGTTTTACAGGGTGCCAGATAGATTGGAAAAAAGGAAAGAATGTCACTTTGAAAACCATTAAGAAGAAGCAGAAACACAAGGGACGTGGGACAGTTAGTACTGTGACTAAAACAGTTTCCAATGACTCTTTCTTTAAATTTTTTGCCCCTCCTGAAGTTTCTGAGAGCGGAGATCGGGATGATGATGCTAAAACAATCCTTGCTGCAGACTTCGAAACTGGTCACTTTTTACCTGAACATATAATCTCAGGATCAGTGTTATACTTTACTGGAGAAGCTATTGAAGATGGATGATGATGATTATGATGAAGAAGGTGAAGAAGCAGATGAGGAAGGAGAACAAGGAGATGAGGAAAATGATCCGGACTATGACCCAAAGAAGGATTAAAATCCTTCCTCCCAAAAATGCATACCCTGGCCTAATTGCAAAGAAAACAATTTCCAATTAAGGAATATTATACAAAATGTGTAATCAATACTCAAGGTTTTCAAGTCATTAATGACAAGGAAAGTCAGAAACTGTCCACCAAACAAAGTATAAGAAGATATGGCATCTAAATGTAATGTAGTATCCTGGGTGGGATGCTAGAACAAAAGAAGAACATTAGGTAAAAACTAAGGATATCTGAATGAAGTATGGATTTTAGTTAATAATACAGGCATATTTCTTTTTATTGCACTTTGCTTTATTGCAGTTTGCAGACACTACAGTTTTTATGAAATGAAGGTCTGTGGCAACCCTACATCAAGCAAATTTATTGATATCATTTTTCCAACAGCATGTGCTCACTTCATATCTCTGTGTCAGCATTTTATAGTCATGAAGTATTTTTTAACTAAGGTATGTACATTGCATGTACATAATGCCATTGCACACTTAATAGACTACAGTATAGTGAAAACATAACTTTTATATTCACTGGGAACCAAAAAAATGTGTAACTCACGTTATTGTGATATTCACTTTATTGTGGTAGTCCGAAACCAAACTTGTAATATCTTTGCGGTATGCCTATATTAATGTTGGCTCATTAATTATAACAAACATACCATACTAATGTAAGATATTTATAAGAGGAAAAACTGGATGTGGGGCGTGAGAAACACATTTAACAATCCAAACTGTGTCTCTGGACTCAGAGACACAAAGAACAGTGGAAGCAAGTCTTTTAATGGTGATCTTGGAAGATCAGGTGTCTGGTAGGCAGGCACATCTGAAGCAGTTACAGCAGGTAATTTATCTCCTAGCATGCAAGTCTCTCCCCCAGGTCCTCAATGGTAGAGTGCTATGGGATTAAAATCTTCCTGGATGTCACCCAGGTTTCATTATCCCCCTTATAAGATTATACCCCAGTCCCTTTCCCTACTTAAGTTTTGATTTCCCAATAATGAAACTTTTTTCCCTTTTATGGGCTAACCCACCTCTACATTCTGTCCACTTATTGTGACTTTCTAGGTGCATGAGCCGTGTGGTTTGTCACATCCACAGGCTGGTTGCCAGTACATAAGATTTATCATGCCTTGAAAATGGACCATTTAAATGTTTTCTCACAGGGGTATGTGGAAACTCTCCACACAATTTCACAATTTTTCTGCAAATCTAAAGCTATTCTAAAATTTAAAAGTTTATTAAATGCAGTATCCAGCACACCATAAAAAAGTATGAGATGTGAAATAAGTAACATATGACTGATAAACAGAAAGTTAAGAAACAGTCAATGAAAGGAAACCAACAGATTAAAAAGTTATTGGAATTAGAATAAAATGACTTTAAATTGACTCTTATAGACTAAATTAACCTGTAAGTAGGTTAAATAAATGGGAGTAAAAGATGAACAAAACGAACAAAAATATGGAGAACTTCAAAAGAGAAGTGAAATCCCTAAAAACTAATTCACGTATATCCTAAGATTGAAAAACATAGTATCTGAAATTAAGAATAAATTGGAAAGGCTTAATAGCAAATTGAACATCAAAGGAAAGGATGCATGAATTTGAATACTGTCAATTAAATTATTCATACTGGAGAATGGAGAGAGAAGAATGTGGGGGGAAAACGCAATGTGAGAGGCACATGGGATAATACCAAGCTTTCTAACATACATGTAATTGGAGTACATTTATTGACTTGCATATGTTGAACCAACCTTTTTAGACATAATGGCCAAGAACTTTCCAAAACTAATTTTAAAAAACCAAACCACAGAGGGTGCAGCAAGATGGAGGAATAGAAGCCACACCATTCATCTCCCCACTGCTGGAACTCCAAATTTTAACAACTATCTGCACACGGGAAAGCACCATCACAAGAACCAAAAATCAGGTGAGCAATCACAGTACCTGGATTTAACTTCATATTTTGGGTTTTTGTTGTTTTTTTTTTTGTAGCAGTTGTTAGCATTTAACAAACCTCCATCCATGTGGTTTCATACCACCAGGACTCAAGCCCCACCTCCAACACCCTTAATCCTCTCCTCAGCTCTTCTGCTGAAGAATTTGGCCTTCATGATGACAGGTTGCTTTGGTAGATTTCCGTTTCCCAGAACTCCAGAACTTTGTAGTAGCCTGATCACACCACATCAATGGTGGGAGCAGCTCCAGTTTTGTCCTTAGCAGCATTCACCTGTGTCTGTACACTGACCAAAGTCCACAATTTATCAGGGTTGGCATTTGAGCAGGAGCTCTGGTTCCTCTTTAAGTGGTAACCCTTATACCAACTTTCCCAAAGGAACCTAGATGAGGTTTGTCAAAGTTGATCCTGTGGTGATGCTTGCCACCAGTATTACTCCCGCCTCCGGAGTGCTTTTGGTGCTTGCTGATGAGGCTGTGGCTGTGGCTTACATGGCCCAGAAGTTTCTGGGTCTTCCTCAGCCTGAATGGTATGTCAGAAACTCTTGGGTTATAGCCTACGTTCTTGATTTTTTCCAACAAACAGCATAGCCTGGAGGACATTGGGCTGTCATGTTGGGTTGTCATGGATGGCACCTTATATTCTAGTTGGGCACATGCTGCGATGTGAAACAGTTGCATAGTCTTACCATTTCTCACTATTCTGATGTTTTGTCACTGCTCACATTCATTTCTGAAGAATTCTTGGTTTTAACAGAACTCTGTCTCATTATATCTTCACATTGATATGAAAATAAATCAAGGACAAATATAGTCTCATGACATTAAGTCATAGTTCTTAATTGTGGATATGTGTTCATCAGACTTAGCAGAGGGGTTTTAAATATGCATAAACAGACTTGAAATAAAATTCTCAGTATGGCCCAGGCACGTGCATTTTAAACAAGCTCCATAAATGATTCTTTTTTTTTCCTTCAACTTTTAAGTTTCGGGGTACATGTGCAGGATGTGCAGGCTTTTTACATAGGTAAATGTGTATCATGGTGGTTTGCTGCACAGATCAACCCATCACCTAGGTATTAAGCCCAGCGTTCCTCAGCTATTCTTCGTGATGCTCTCACTCCCCAACCCCCACCCCAAACAGGCCCCAGTGTGTGTTGTCCCCCGTCATGTGTCCATGTGTTCTCATCGTTCAGCTCCCACTTATAAAAGTGAGAACATGCGGTGTTTGGTTTTCTGTTTGTGTGTTAGTTTGCTAAGGATAACAGCTTCCAGCTCCATCCATGTCCCTGCAAAGGACATTCCCTGTTATGGCTGCATAGTATTCCATGGTGTATATGTACCACATTTTCTTTATCCAGTCTATCATTGATGGGCATTTGGGTTAATCCCATGTCTTTGCTATTGTGAATAGTGCTGCAGTGAACATACGTGTGCATGTATCTTTATAATAGAATGATTTATATTCCTTTGGGTATATACCCAGTAATGGGATTGCTGGGACAAATTGTATTTCTGCCTCTAGGTCTTTGAGGAATTGCCACACTGTCTTCCACAATGGTTGAACTAATTGACACTCCCACCAACAGTGTAAAATCATTCCTTTTTCTCTGCATCCTTACCAGCATCTGCTGTTTCCAGACTTTTTAATAATCACCATTCTGACAGGCATGAAATGGTATTTCATTGTTGTTTTGATTTGCATTTGCTTTTTTTCATATGTTTGTTGGCTGCATGAATGTCTTCTTTTGAGACGTGTCTGTTCATGTCCTTTGCCCACTTTTTAATGGGTTTTTTTTTTCTTGTAAATTTGTTTAAGTTCCTTGCAGACTCTGGATATTATACCTCCATCAGATAAATAGATCACAAAAATTTTCTCCCATTCTTTAGGCTGTCTGTTCATTCTGATTATGGTTTCTTTTGCTGTGTAGAAGTTCTTTAGCTTAATTAGATCCCACTTATCAATTTTTGCTTTTGTTTGCAGTTGCTTTTGGTGTTTTTGTCATGAAATCTTCACCCGTGCCTATGTCCTGAATGGTATTGCCTAGATGTTCTTCTAGGGATTTTACAGTTTAGGGTTTACATTTAAATCCTTCTTGGGTTAATTTTTGTATAAGTTGTAAGGAAGGGGTCCAGTTTCAATTTTCTGCATATGGCTAGCCAGTTCTCCCAGCACCATTTATCGAATAGGAAATCCTTTCCCCAGTGCTTGTTTTTGTCAGGTTTGTTAACGATCAGACAATTTTTAAGTGTGTGGTCTTGAGTTCTCTATTCTGTTACATTGGTTTATGTGTCTGTTTTTGTACCAGTATCATGCTATTTTGGTTACTCTAGCCTTGTAGTATAGTTTGATGTTGAGTAGTGTGATGCCTCCAGTTTTGTTCTTTTTGCTTAGGATTGTGTTGACTATTTGGGCTCTTTTTGGTTTCATATGGGTTTTAAAATAGTTTCTTCTAATTCTGTGAAGAATGTCAATGGTAGTTTAATGGGGATTGCACTGGATCTATAAATTACTTTAGGCAGTATGGCCATTTTCATGATATTGATTCTTCCTATCAATGATCATGGAATGTTTTTCCATTTGTTTGTGTCCTCTCTTATTTCCTTGAGCAGTGGTTTGTAGTTATCCTTGAAGAGGTCCTTCATTTCCCTTGTTAGCTGTATTCCTAGGTATGTTATTCTTTTTGTAGCAATTATGAATGGGAGTTCATTCACGATTTGGCTCTCTGCTTGCCTGTTGTTGGTTTATGTGAATGCCAGCAATTTTTGCACATTGATTTTGTATCCTGAGACTTTGCTGAAGTTGCATATCAGCTTAAGAGGCTTTTGGGCTGAAACAATTGGACTTTCTACATATGGTATCATGGCATCTGCAAACAAAGATAATTTGACATCCTCTCTCCCTATTTGAATATCCTTTATTTCTTTCTCTTACCTTATTGCTTTGGCCAGAACTTCCAAAACTATGTTGAATAGGAGTGCTGAGAGGGCATCCTTGCCTTGTGCTGGTTTTCAAGGGAAATGCTTCCAGTTTTCACCCATTCCCTATAATATTGACTGTGGGTTTGTCATATAATAGCTCTCATTATTTTGAGGTATGTTCCTTCAGAACCTAGTTTATTGAGAGTTTTTAACATGAAGGGGTGTTGAATTTTATCAAAGGCCTTTTTTTGCGTCTATGGAGATCATCAAGTGGTTTTTGTCTTTAGTTCTGTTTATGTGATGAATTACATTTATTGACTTGCATATGTTGAACCAATCTTGCATCCTGGGGATGAATCCAACTTGATCATGGTGGATAAGCTTTTTGATGTGCTGCTGGATTCAGTTTGCCAATACTTTATTGAGGATTTTCGATCAATGTTCATTGGGGATATTGGTCTGAAGTTTTCTTTTTGTTGTTGTTGTATCTCTGCCAGGTTTTGTTAAGGATGATGCTGGCCTCATAAAATGAGTTAGGGAGGAGTCCTTCCTTTTCAATTTTTTAGAATAGTTTCAGTGGAAATGGTACCAGCTCTTCTTTGTACCTCTGATAGAAGTCAGCTATAAATCTTTCTGGTCCTGGGCTTTTTTTGTTGGTGGTGGTAAGCTATTTATTATTGCCTCAATTTCAGTACTCGTTATTGGTCTATTCAGGGATTCAATTTCTTCCTGGTTCAGTCTCAGGAGGGCGTATGCATCCAGGAATGTTTTCATTTCTTCTAGATTTTCTAGTTTATGTCCATAAAGGTATGTATAGTATTCACTGATGGTTATTTGTATTTCTGTGGGGTCAGTGGTAATATCCCCCTTATCATTTCTGATTGTGTCTATTTGATTCTTCTCTTTTTTCTTCTTTATTAGTCTAGCTAGCAGTCTATCTATTTTATTTTATCCAAAAAACATCTCCTGGACTTGTTGATTTTTTGAAGTTTTTGTGTCTCTATCTCCTTCAGTTCCACTCTGATCTTGGTTCTTTCTTGTCTTCTGCTTGCTTTGGGGTTCGTTTCCTCTTGATTCTCTAGTACTTTTAGTTGTGTTGTTAGGTTGTTAATTTGAGATCTTTCTAGCTTTTCGATGTGAGCATTTAGTGTTATTAATTTCCCTCTTACCACAGCTTTAGCTGCATCCCAGAGATCTGGTACATTGTCTCTTTGTTCTCATTAGTTTCAAAGAACTTCTTGATTTCTGCCTTAATTTCATTATTTACTTAGGAGTCATTCAGGAACAGGTTGTTCAATTTCCATGTAGTTGTGTGGTTTTGAGTGAATTTCTTATTCTTGAGTTCTAATTTGATTGTGCTGTGATCTGAGGGACTGTTTGTTATTATTTCAGTTCTTTTGCATTTGCTAAGGAGTGTTTTACTTCTGATTATGTAATCAATTTTAGAGGAGATGCCATGTGGCAATGAGAAGAATGTATATTCTGTTGTTTTGGGGTGGAAAGTTCTGTAGATATCTATCAGGTCTGTTTGATCCAGAGCTGAGTTCAGGTCCTGAATATCTTTGTTAATTTTCTGTCTTGATGATCTCTCTAATAATATCAGTGGGGTGTTAAATTCTCCCACTATTATTGTATGTGAGGCTAAGTCTCTTTGTAGGTCTCTAAGAACTTGCTTTATGAATCTGGGTGCTCCTGTATTGGGTGCATATTATATTTAGGATAGTTTGCTGTTCTTATTGAATTGAACCCTTTACCATTATATAATGCCCTTCTTTGTCTTTTTTTGTATCTTTGTTGGTTTAGTCTGTTTGTCAGAAACTATGATTGCAATGTCTGCTTTTTTCTGTTTTCCATTTGCTTGGTAAATTTTCCTCCATTCCTTTAATTTGAGCCTACGTGTGTCTTGGCATGGGAGATGGGTCTCTTGACAATAGCATACTGATGGGTCTTGACTCTTTATCCAGCTTGCCATTCTGTGTCTTTTATTTGGGGCATTTAGCCTATTTACATTTAAGGTTAATATTGTTATGTGTGAATTTGATCCTGTCATCATGATGCTAGCTTGTTATTTTGCAGACTTCTTTATGTGGTTACTTTATAGTGTCACAGGTCTGTGTATTTCCGTGTGTTTTTGTAGTGGCTGGTAATGGCTTTTCCTTTCCATATTTAGTGCTTCCTTCAGGAGCTCTTTCAAAGCAGCCCTGGTGGTGGTGGATTCCCTCAGCATTTGCTTGTCTGAAAAGGATCTTATTTCTCCTTCATTTATGAAGTTTTGTTTGGCTGGATATGAAATTCTGAGTAGGAAATTATTTTACTTAAGAATGTTGAATATTAGTCCCCTTAGTTCCCAATCTCTTCTGGCTTCTAGGGTTTCTGCTGAGAGGTCTGCTATTAGTCTGATGGGTTTCCCTTTGTAGATGGCTTGGCCTTTCACTCTGGCTACACTTAATATTTTTTCTTTCATTTCAATGTTCAAGAATCTGATGATATTATAGATCTTCTCATGGGGTATCTTACTGGGGTTCTCTGGGTTTCTTAAATTTGAATGTTGGCCTTTCTTGTGAGGTTGGGGAAGTTCTCCTGTATGATATCCTTACGTATGTTTTCCAACTTGGTTCCATTTTCCCAGTCTCTTTCAGGCACCTCAATCAGTCGTAGGTTCAGTCTTTTTACATAGTCCCATATTTCTCAGAGGCATTGTTCATTCCTTTTTATTCTTTTTTCTCTATTCTTGTCTGCCTATTGTATTTCAGAAAGACAGTCTTCAAGTTCTGAAATTCTTTCCTCCACTTGGTCTATTCTGCTATTGATACCTGTGATTGCACTGTGAATTTTTCATGTTGTGTTTTTCAGCTCCATCAGGTCAGTTATGTTTCTCCCTAAACTGGGTATTCTGGTTATCAGCTCCTGTATTGTTGTTCTATCATGATTCTTAGCTTCTTCACACTGGGTTACAACATTCTCCCGTAGCTCAGCATAGTTCATTTTTAGCCACTCTCTGAAGCCTACTTCTGTCAATTCAGGCATCTCAGCCTTTGCCCAGTTCTGTGCCCTTCCCAGAGAGGTGCTGTGGTCATTTAGAGGAGAAGAGGCACTCTGGCTTTTTGAGTTTTCAGCCTTGTTGCATTGATTCTTTCTCATCTTTGTGGGCTTATCTACTTTCCGTTTTTGAGGCTACTGACCTTTAAATGGGGTTTTTGTGGGGTCTTTTTTGTTGATGTTGATGTTGTTGCTTTCCATTTGTTTGTTTTTCTTTTCATAGTCAGGCCATTCTTTCACAGGGCTGCTGCAGTTTCTTGGGGGATCGCTCCAGACCCTAGTTGCCTCAGTTTTCCCCTTACCTGGAGGTATCACCAATGAAGGCTGTGAAATAGCAAAGATGGCAGCCTGCTCCTTCCTCTGGGAGTTCCATCCCAGGGGGCTAGTGACCCGTTGTCAGCCTGGACGCTCCTGTAGGAGGTGTCTGGAGACCCCTCTTGGGAAGTCTCACCCAGTCTTGGGGGACAGGATCAGAATCCTTCTTGAAGGAGCAGTCTGGCTGCTTTGGGTAGAGCAGGTGTGCTGTTTTGAGGGGAACCCTTCCTCGTCCAGACTGCCTGGACTCTCCAGAGCCAGCAGGTTGGCAAGGCTGTGTTGACTGAACCACAGAGATGTCAGCTGCACCTCCCTGAGGGGCTCCATCCCAGGGAGAGATCCGAGTTCTTTCCATATAACCTTGGCTGCAGTTGCTGAAATTCCTGCAGGGAGGCCCCACCCAGTGAGGAGGGATGGATCAGGTTCCCTCTTAAAGACGTTTTCACTTTGTTGAAACACAAGGGGAAAAAATAAGCTATAAAGTGTTATGTTTATCAAAGTATAAAATAATGATATCCTTATATCTTTTTCTCTTTTGACAGACATTAACTTCTCAAAGGAAGTGATCAAGATCAATTGGAGAGTGTTCTGCTAATGAGTAAAACATGAAGGACTGGAGGAGGATGAAAAGTCATTCTCTTATCTAGCAAGGAATGACAGGAACTCATCTTAATTAGCATGAAAGGAAAACCACCATGGAAGGGAAGACTTTTAGGGAAGGTGTTGGGGTTCCTACCTTGTTAAGGTAGGAAGTGTAGATAGTCCTAAACTTCAAGAAAGTTAATGCAATGAGACCCTTCATAGTGCAAGAGGTGAAAGGGTAAAAGTTGCCCAATCCCTAATAATATAAATTTGCAAAGAGACCTAAGGAATTGTTTTTTGTTGTTTTTTGTTGGGTTGTTTGTTTGTTTTGAGATGGAGTTTCGCTCTTGTTGCCCAGGCTGGAGTGCAATGGCACCATCTCAGCTCACCACAACCTCCACCTCTCCGGTTCAAGCAATTCTCCTGCCTCAGCCTCCACAATAGCTGGGATTACAGGCATGCGCCACCACGCCCAGCTAATTTTGGTTTTGTTTGTTTGTTTGTCTGTTTTTAGTAGAGACCGGGTTTCTCCATGTTGGTCAGGTTGGTTTTGAACTTCCGACCTCAGGCGATCCGTCTGCCTCCGCCTCCCAAAGTGCTGGGATTACAGGCATGAGTCATCGTGCCTGGCTAGGCATTGTTTTGCAAGGAGCAGACTCTAGTGTCAGTTTGTTAACAGTGCTCTTGGGGCTTCTGGTGCCTTGGAAAATGACTTCAATGGGCCAGAAAGAATTGGGTGTCAAAAGCTGTATCCCTAAGAACTCAAGTGTGTGATACCCTTTACTAAACATGACAAAGAAACAGTGGGTTATACACCACTGAAGACTAACCTTTAAAGATTCTCAGTGGCTTACACAGACCTGAGCCAGAAGCAGGCTGGCAGCATCTGTCAAAATGACTGACTGTTCACAGTGACACCGTGTGGCTGCAAGAAGTAATGACAATATCTGACCCATCTCCATGTTTCCCTCACTAATCGCAACCCTTACATACATGTAAGTCCCTAGAGTTCATAAAATATCAGAAGGCACACTAAAAGGAAGATGCTGTGAACTTCCTCCAAATCTGGCATTAGCGAGTTCTGCTTACCTTGTGGTTTTTGCTGTTGTTGTTACTGTTAAAATGAAAAACAAAGAAGTTACAGCCATAATTGTCCTGTAGTACTGTATATATAGCAATTCAAACTGGAAAAAAAATTTGCAACTCATATCACAGAAAGAGGAGCCTTTTTAAAGATCCCTGGAATCCTTTTTATAGAGGAATTATATTGGAAACTCTGGAACTAGATACACCAGAAACTATCAGTCTGAATCCAAGGGGGCTCCAGGCCCCCAACCTCCACAGCTGTGTGGCTGCCTATGTGGCTGCAGAGGATGATGTATGGCCCAAGAGCACTGCAGAACACTGGGTCAAACCCAGTTTCTGGATGACATAAAACTGGGGAAGAATTTAAATCAGAGGATGATATCACCACATATCTGTGTGCTGCAGAGGATGTTTTTTAAGGGTATGAAGAGGACTAGGTAAGAGTGGGAACAAGATGGCAAGAGTTTCACCAAAGGACAGACAACCTTTTGACAGGTATCAGGTCATAAATAATGTTAGACATCTACACAAGCAAAACATGCTGAACTGAATTTATTCATAAATATAAAGTCTATTCATAAATTATTATAACAGGCAAGAAAATCAATCACATAATACTAATAAGAAATCTCTGACTACCTTGGAAATATGACTATCATCACAATATTCTTAAACACTTTTCTGTTGAAAAGTTGTTTTATACTAGATTTTTTTTCCTCAAATCCAGCTTGTAAAAATTATTTTCATCAAAATGCACTCAAATTCCACTGAAAACTAGGGGATTTAAATGTGTTGTGATGAAATCATGTTTCCAAGCTAATTTTTAGGGAGAATCTAATAAAAGAATTCTTAACAGAAAAGTACAGAGTGCCTGCTGGGATAAAAATGAAGTGAAGTTTCAAGCAACTTTTGAGTAAAAATCTGGTAGAAAACACTATTTTTAACAGAAAATGTGAAATTTAAGCATATTGTAATGCATGTCATGTTTTCAAGCTAGTTTTGAGAAAAAAAATCAGTAAAAAAACAACATTTGAAATAGAAACATTTGGGATTTAATCCTGTTGTGTTTTCCAAGCTAGTTTTGAAGGACATTTTAGTATAAAAGACATTAATAACAACAACAACAACAAAGAACAGTTCAGGAATTAAGCAATACTATTGAAACAAAGGACACAGACTAACCCTCCGGAGGTACCCTCAAGTTGACATGAGATTGTCCTAAATATGTCAGAAGTGGTCAGGCCTTTGTGTCATCTGCTTCTCAGCTTTCCCCAGTGACCAGGTATAGAGTGTAGGCTGTCCCCAGGTTTGGGCCAGAAACTTGGGTGAAGCAGTTGCCTTTACCTCAGGGCGATTCCCTAGAAGTGACTGAGCTGTGAGCTGTCAGCAGCCTGGGAAGTGAATGCCGGAGTCCTCTTTGGGGGATCTGGGTAGTGCTTGCAACACTGTGGGCAAAGAGCATCTGCAGGACATTCAGGGAATTTAGGAAGAGGTATGAGACGACACCACAGAGAACTCCAGGTACATCAGAGCTTAACAGTCTCACTAGCTCAAGAACAGATGTCTGAATGAAGATTCAAGTTCTCAAACAGGCAGCAAGAAACTGTTTTAAAATATTTAAACAAGAAAAAGGGAGGGAAGCTAAACAAGGTAACCTTTTTCACCATGTGGAAACTGACATATTCCAACACCACATGCTGTTGAAATACAAGAGACAACTTAGAATAACAAAAGCAAATTCAATCACAACTTCAGATGAGAAAGTCTGGGATTGCCTTGATGCAGCTGTGTTGTAGTATGTACAGGATGTGGAAGAGAGTTTTTCCTAATTCCCAAAATTTGAAGTCAGCTACCCCAAGCTGAGACCAAGAAAACAACACATAACACACAACTAGAGATGGACACCCACCACGGAAGACTCTCAAAGTTCACTGCCCATCTCTCTCTTAGTCTATAAATGCAAACCTGAGAATCAAAGAAATCATTGGAGGATACAAGTCAATGGAAATGCAGTATTCATTATGAGTTTTCCCCACCCTTCCCTGGGATCCCTATCTCAAGTCAAGCAAGCAACTGGCCAAGAGAATCATTCTACTTGGCCGCCAGAAGTGATACTAGCATTTTATTCTCTCACTGGGCAGTGGCCTTGCTGATCTCTCTGTGTGTCTATTTGAGAAAAATGCAAGAGCATGGGGACAGGGTTGCCAGATAAAATATACGATGTATGGAACTTACTTATACTAAAAAATATGCATTGTTTATATGAAATTCAAGTTTAACTGGACATCAATCACTTCTTGGCCCTTTGGCTAAGATCTAGTGCAAATTCAGCTGGGTGTCCTGTGTTTTATTTGCTCAACCCAGCCATTGGAATTGGGAGGAACAGCAAAGCAGAAAGAGCTGGAGGCAGATGAACAGCGGAAAATGGACAAAATTGAAGGTAGCTGGACTTGAGCCAGCTTGCAGATGCCCATGCAAGATCCTGCTGGCAGGTGGATCCCAACAATGAGAACCTGTAGAGTGGATTGTCTGGGATGGAGACTCTGTAGAGGAATCAGAAAAGATCAGGAACCTGCGGGGAAGCTCCAAAGCGTTCTACAAAGAACCCACTCACACATATGTCCTGAAAGAGGGGAATGCTTCTCCAAGAGACATTTACTCAAAGCCAGAGAAGCAAAGTAACAGCAGAAAAATGATGAAGATGTCAGACAAGAAACACTGTGTCTTTCCATATCCCTCCACAGCTCCTACCAAGGGAGACAGAAACCCAAAAGAGCAGAGGTGGAGGAAGAAATGAAAGGGCAGGCTCTGCAAGTCTCCTGACCACAGACAGAAAGGGGAAAGGAGGATGATAGAAAATAATCATTAAATTGGATGTCCAGTTGAAATTTTAAGCCGGGTCAGTACATTCATTATTGATATAGGTTGGATGTTTGTCCCTTCCAAATCTCATGTTGAAATGTGATTCCCAGTGTTGGAGGTAGGGCCTGGTGGGAGGTGACTGGATCATAGGGGTGGATCCCTCATGAATAGTTTAGCTCCATCCCCTTGGGGATAAGTGAGTTCTTGCTGTTAGTTCTAGAAAGATCTAGTTGTCTAAAAGTCTGGGACCTCTCCTTTCTCTCCCTCTTGCTCCTTCTGTCACTATATGACATACTGGTTCCCCTTCTCCTTCCACCATAATTGGAAGCTTCCTGAGGTTATCACCAGGAGCAGATGCTGGCACCACACTTCCTGTACAGCCTGCAGAACCATGATCCAAAACAAACTCTTCTTTCTTATAAATTACCCAGCCTCAGGTATTTCTTTATAGCAATACCAGAATGGACTAACACAGTTTGGTCTCTTATAAGAGATGTAGTGGCTTAAAACCACACACATTTACTCTCAGTTTCTATGGGTCAGGAATCTGGGTACAACTTAGCTGGGTGTTCTGCTTCAGGCTGCAATCAGGATGCTAGCTTGGGTTACAGTAATCTCAGGGCTCCACTGGGAAGAATCCACTTCCAAGCTCATTCATGTGGTTCTTGGCAGGATTCCATTACTTATGAGCTCTTAGACTGAGGGCCTCAGTATCTCCCTTCCTCTTGGCCAGAGGTGACCCTGAGTTCCCTGCCATATGGGCCTCTCCAACATGAGGGTCATTCCAGAAGCTGCCTCCCACAGACTGCATTAACAGAATAACTGAAAGTGATCTGAGGGCTATGGTGCTACCCAAAATGTCATTTATGGCTGGAGAAAGAAGCCTGAACAAAGCACAGGTGAAAAAGGCATTGGAGAAAAACATTCAAACATTTACATTTATATCCATCAAGTTCAAACAGCTCTATAAATTGGATAAAAGCATTTACCTTCTTAACGGAGGCATCAATTGAGTAGTAAGGAAGGAAGACAGTGTGGTCATAGAGGGATCTCCTGAACTCATTCTTTTTTTTTTTAACTTTTTTTAAAATTATACTTTAGGTTTTGGGATTCATGTGCAGAACGTGCAGGTTTGTTACATAGGTATACACATGCCATGGCAGTTTGCTGCACCCATCAACCCATCATCTACATTAGGTATTTCTCCTAATGCTATCCCTCCCCTAGCCACCCCCACCCAACTGGTGTGTGATGTTCCCCTCCCTGTGTCCATGTGTTCTCATTGCTCAACTCTTACTTATGAGTGAGAACAGGTGGTGTTTGGTTTTCTGTTCTTGCATTAGTTTGCTGAGAATGATGGTTTCCAGCTTCATCCATATCCCTGCAAAGGACATGAACTCATTCTTTTTTATGGCTGCATAGTACTCCATGGTGTATATGTGCCACATTTTCTTTATCCAGTCTATCATTGATGGACATTTGGGTTGGTTCCAAATCTTTGCTGTTGTGAACAATGCTGCAATAAACATACGTGTGCATGTGTCTTTATAGTAGAATGATTTATAATCCTTTGGGTATATATCCAGTAATGGGATTGCTGGGCCAAATGGTATTTCTGGTTCTAGATCCTTGAGGAATCACCACACTGTCT
This sequence comes from Pan troglodytes, assembly GCF_028858775.2. Lineage (NCBI taxonomy): Eukaryota > Metazoa > Chordata > Mammalia > Primates > Hominidae > Pan > Pan troglodytes. The sequence goes on from NC_072412.2 coordinate 53,382,494, forward strand.
TCCACAATTGTCAAACTAATTTACACTGACACAACAAAAAAAGAAAAATTCAGGCCAATATCCCTGATGAGCATTGATGTGAAAATCCTCAATAAAATACTGGCAAACCAAATCCAGCAGCACATCAAAAAGCTTATCCACCACAATCAAGTCAGCTTCATCCCTGGGATGCAAGGCTGGTTCAACATACACAAATCAATAAACATAATCCATCACATAAACAGAACCAATGACAAAAACCACAGAATTACCTCAATAGATGCAGAAAAGGCCTTCGATAAAATTCAACACCCCTTCATACTAAAAACTCTCAATAAAGTAGGTATTGATGGAACTCATTCTTTGGAGACCATGAGAACCAGATTTGAAGCCAAGCCTCACCACAGCAAGTACCCTTGGGTTAATTAACACCTTTGAAATGCAATCTTCTTCTCAGTGATCAGGATTGGATGAGCATAGCAGATGATGTATATGTTTGTGTGGGGTGTTTAGCTTATACATAGTGGCTATTAATATCATTATCCTTATGTAGTCCTCTAAAGCAGTGGTCCCCAACCTTTTTGGCACCAGGGACTGGTTTCATGGAAGATAATTTTTCTATGGACTGTGGTGGTCATTAGGTTCAGGAAGAAACTATTCTACCTCAGATCATCAGACATTAGATTCTCATAAGGAACACAAAACCTAGATCCCTCACATGCGCAGTTCACAGCAGGGTTCGCACTCCTATGAGAATATAATGCTGCAGCTGATCTGACAGGAGGCAGAGCTCAGGCAGTAATGCTCGCTCACCCACCACTCACTCCTTCTGTGCGGCCCAGTTCCTAACAGGCCACAGACAGTACTGGTCCATGGCCTGGGGGTTGGGGACCCTTGCTCTACAGTTCATCTATGCAACATTAGTGACTGACAGAACCCAAAGGCAATTGTCCTTATTTTTATTTTAAAGAACAAACATGGCAGAAGTCACAACAGTCATTTATACATATGTAAGTACAGATTTTTAGATTGTACCTGAATTTTGTCTAGGTAAGTAATTTTGATAAACTAACTCTCTGCTCAGTGACCTGAACTTTCACATAGAAAGTGAAAAAGCAGTCTGCTGACATCTAGGCAGAGAGCTCTGCATGAAATGAAATATCACCTGTGTGTATCCTCCCATAAAGCATCACAGGGTCAAGGTACCAGGAGAGAAACCAACACAGTCATGAACAAGTAGAGTTTCTTCACTCACCAGCAAGAGCCTCTCCCTTGAAGCAACATTGCAACACTCTTTGCCCCATAGTTCAGAATAAAAGAAAAAATACAAAAGGGCTTTTATAAAAAAGATTTATTTTACCTCCTAAACAGGAGACTTTGGGGCTCATACCAGCAGCTTCCTCCTCGTCTTGCATCATCATCACCACGACCATCACCACTACCACCATCACCACTATTAGTTACTGAGGTTTCCCCTTGTATATTATTTATCTATTGCTTATACAGACTATGCTAAAACCTAGCAGCTTAACAGTTTAAAACAACAGATGTTTATCATCTCACATAGTTTCTGAGAGTTAGGAATTTTGAAGTCATTTATGAGGTTCTTCTGGTTCAGGGGCTATCATGAGGTTGCAGTCAATCTGTCCATAGGGTAGGGGGGACAGGCTACAGCAATCCGAAAGCTCAACTGAGACTGGAGGATTCACTTCCAAGTTTAGATAGGTGACTGTTGATTGGAGACTTCAGTTCTTCATCATGTAGGCCTCTTCATAGAGCAATATGGAAGCTGGCTTTCCTCAAAGCGAATAATTCTAGAGAAAGTGAACAAGGCAGAAGTAACAGTGCCTTTCCATGACCTATTCTCCAAAGTGTTCGCCATCACTTCCACTTCTATCTGTTTCTTAAAGGCGGGTCACTAAATCCAGCTCACACTCAAGGGGAGAGGAATTAGGCTTTAACTCTTGAAAGAAGAAGTATCAGAGAATTTTTGTATATATTTTTATAATTCCATGTTATTTGGACTATGGTAAACATGATACATATATTTCCTAATGCGAAAGAAGTTATTTTGTTCATGCAACAAACATGTTGGATGCCTCTGTTCATGCAATAAACTTTTACTGTAGTCTTTACCTCCCCAGGAGTGAGTTCTGAGTGCCTGCTCTGTACAGGAGTTTTAACCCTTGATGGTTCTTTTAACTAGCCTATTATTTTCCTTATGGTACCTGTGAGGGTCTCTTCCTACAGACTTGCAATAGCATCTTCTTGCTTTTGTCCACAAAAACATCCCCACACTTAAATTTATTTCAAGCCAACTTAACTCATTATAAACTAGTACTTTAAGTCTGCACTTACATATAACATTTATAATTTAACCACTGTCTGCAGCAGAGATATAATACAACATACATAGTGGCTATTATTATCATTATCTTTATGCAAGTTGGTATCTTCTCAAAAATTTAAACACAGAGTTTCCATATGAACCTGAAATTCCACTCCTAAGCATATAACCAAGAGAAATACATATGTATATTCACACAAAAATCTGTAAATGAATGTTTATAGCACACTATTTACAATAAACAGAAAAGTGAAAACAAATTAAATGTCTATCAGCTTAAGGAAGAAGACAAAGATGGCCACTCTTACCACTTCTATTCAACATAGAACTGGAAGTCCTAGCCAGAAAAATTAGGCAAGAAAAAAAAATACAATGGATCCAAATAGGAAAGGAAGAATTAAAATTATCTGTTTGCAGATGATATGGTGTTATATATAGAAAGCCCTAAAGAGTATACCAAAAAACTGTTAGAACTAATAAATGAATTCAGTAATGTCACAGAATACAAAATCAACATACAAAAAATTAGTAGTGTTTTTATACACTAACAACGAACTATACAAATGAGAAATTAAGAAAACAGTCTCATTTAAATCAATATCAAGAAAAAAACAGGAATAAATTTAATGAGATAAAAGATCTGTATACTTAAAACTATAAAATGTTGATGAAAGAAATTGAAGAATAAATAAATAATTGGAAAGATATCATGTGTTCATGGATTGGAAAAATTGAAATTGTTAAATTGTCCATACTACCCAAAGTTATCTACAGATTCAATGCAATCCCTATCAAAATGGCAATGGCATTTTTCACAGAAACAAACAATTCTAAAATTTGTATGGAATCACAAAAGATTCTGAAGAGCCAAAGCAATCTTGAGCAGAAAGAACAAAGCTGGAGGCATCAAAGTATCCAATTTCAATATACACTACAAAGCTATGGTAATCAAAACATCATAGAACTGGCACAAAAGCAGACATATTAACCAATGGAACTGAATACAAAGCTCAAGAATAAATCCATGCATTTAAGGTCAATTGATCTTTAACAAAGTTGCCAAGAGTTCATAATACAGAAAGGACACCCTCCTCAATAAATGACGTTGGGAAAACTGAAAATCTACATGGAGAAGAATGAAATGGGACCCTTACCTCAAACCATATAAAATATCAACTCAAAAGTGAATTAAAGACTTCGATGTAAGACCTGAAACAGTAACACTACCAGAAGAGAACATAGGGGAAAAGCTCCACGGCATTAGTCTGGGCAATGATTTCATGGATATAACCCCAAAAGCACAGGCAATAAAAGCAAACATAGACAAATGGGATTATATCAAATTAAAAGGCTTCTGCACAGAAAAAGAAAACCAAGAGACAACATACAGGGTGGGAGAAAACGTTTGCAAACTACATACCTGATAAGGGGTTAATATCCAAAATACATAAGGAATGCAAGCAACTCAATAGAAAGAAAACAACCCAGTTTAAAAATGGGCAGAGGACCTGAATAGACATTTCTCAAAAGAAGACATACAAATGACCAACAGGCATATGTAGAAATGCTCATCATGACTAATTATCAGGGAAATGCAAATTAAAACCACAATGAGCTATCACCTCCCACCTGTAGAATGACTATTATCAAAAAGATAAGAAGTGTTGGTGAGGGTGTGGAGAAAGGGAACCTTTGCACACTATTGGTGGGAATGCAAATTAGTAGAGCCATAACTGAAAACTGTATGGGCATTCCAAAAAAATTAAAACTAGAACTACCATATGATCCAGCAATCCCACTGCTGTATACACATCCAAAGGAAATGAAATCAGCATGTTGAAGAAATATCTGCACTCCCATGTTCATCACATTACTCACCATAGCCAAGACATTAAATCGACCTAAGTGTCCATCAACAGGTGAACATATAAAGAAAATGTGATGTATATATAACATATATATAATATATACAGATATAGGAATATTATTCATCCTTTAAAAAGAAGGAAATCTTGTCATTGTAACAGCATGGATGAACCTGGAGGACATCATGCTAAGTGAAATAAGCAAGACACAGAAAGACAAATACCTCATGATCTCACTTATATGTAGAATCTAAAAAAAAACTGAACTCCCAGAAGCAGAGAATAGAATGATAGTTGCCAGGGTCGGGGGGGTGAAGGATAGTGGGAAACAGAAAAATATCGGTCAATGGGTACAAAGTTTCACTTAGGATAGTTCCACAGATCTATTATACAGCATGGTAACTATAGCTAATATTAATATATTGTATGCTTGAAAATTGCTGAAAGTAGATCTTAAATATTCTCACCACAAAAAAAAACTTTGTGACATGATTGATATGTTAATTTGCTTGTTTAAACCATGTCACTATGCATACATATATCAAATTACATTGTATGTGATAAATACTGCATATATCATTTTTATTTGTCAATTACACCTAAATAGAGCTGGGAAAAAATAAATGTCTAAAAACAGATGAATAGATCAACAAAATGTAGTATATGCCTCAACAAAATGTAATATATGCATGATATGGTTTGGCTGTGTCCCCACCCAAATCTCAACTTGAATAGTATCTCCCACAATTCCCATGTGTTGTGGGAGGGACCCAGGAGGACGTAACTGAATCATGGGGGCAAGTCTTTCCCATGCTATTCTCATGATAGTGAATAAGTCTCATGAGATCTGATGGGTTTATCAGGGGTTTCCACTTTTGCTTCTTCTCTCATTCTCTCTTGCTTCCACCAGCAAGAGAATGCCTTTCGCCCTCCACCATGATTGTGAGACCCCCTCCAGCCATGTGGAAGTGTAGGTCCAATTAAACCTCTTTTTGTTCTCAATTTTGGGTACGTCTTTACCAGCAGTCTGAAAACAAATACAGTAAATTGGCACCAGTAGAGTGGGGTGTTGCTAAAAAGATACCTGAAAATGTGGAAGGGACTTTGAAACTGGGTAACAGGCAGAGCATGAAACAGTTTGGAGGGCTCAAAAGAAGACAAGAAAATGGGGGAAAGTTTGGAAGCTCCTAGAGATTTGTTTAATAGCTTTGACAAAAATGTTGATAGTGATATGGACGAAAAGGTCTGGGCTGAGGTGGTCTCAGATAGAGATGAGGAATTTGTTGGGAACTGGAGCAAAGGTGACTCTTGTGTTTTAGCAAAGAGACTGGTGGCATTTTGCCCCTGCCCTAGAGATTTGTAGAACTTTGAACTTGAGAGAGATGATTTAGGATACCTGGTGGAAGAAATTTCTAAGCAGAAAAGCATTCAATAGGTGACTTGGGTACTGTTAAAGGTATTCAATTTTAGAAGGGAAACAGAGCATAACAGTTCAGAAAGTTTGCAGCCTGATGATGCAATAAAAAAGAAAAAACAATTTTTTGAGGAGAAATTCAACCCAGCTTCAGAAATTTGAATAGGTAGCAAGGAGCCTAATGCTAATCCCCAAGACCTTGGGGAAAATGTCTCCAGGCTATGTCAAAGACCTTCACAGCAGCCCCTCCCATCACAGGCCTGGAGGCCCAGGAGGAAAAAATGGTTTCATGGGCCAGGCCCAGGGTCCCCATGGTATGTGCAGCCTAGGGACTTGGTGCCCTGTGTCCCAGACACTCCAGCCATGGCTGAATGGGGCCAACTTAGAGCTTGGGCTGTGGCTTCAGAGGGTGGGAGCCCCAAGCCTTGGCAGCTTCCATGTGGTGTTGAGCCTGTGGGTGCACAGATGTCAAGAATTAAGGTTTGGGAACCTCTGCCTAGATTTCAGAAGATGTATGGAAACCCCTGGATGTCCAGACAAAAGTGTGCTGCAGGGGCGGAGCCCTCATGGAGATCCTCTGCTAGGGAAGTGCAGAAGGGAAATGTGGGGTCAAAGCCCCCACAAAGAGTCCCTACTGGGGTACTGCCTAGTGGAGCTGTGAGAAGAGGGCCACCGTCCTCCAGACCCCAGCGTGGTAGATCCACTGCTAGCTTGCACGATGCACCAGGAAAAGCCACAGACACTTAATGCCAGCCCATGAAAGCAGTCAGGAGGGAGGCTGTACCCTGCAAAGCCACAGAGGCTGAGCTGCCCAAGACCATGAGAACCCACCTTTTACATCAGCATGACCTGGATGTGAGACCTGGAGTCAAAGGAGATTATTTTGGAGCTTTAAAATTTGACTGCCCCGCTGGATTTCAGATTTGCATGGGCCCTGTAACCTCTTTGTTTTGGCCAATTTCTCCCAATTGGAAAGGCTGTATTTACCCAATACTTGTATTCCCATTTTATCTAGGAATTAACTAGCTTGCTTTTGATTTTACAGGTTCATAGGCCAGAAGTGACTTGACTTGTCTCAGATGAGACTTTGGACTGTGGACTTTTGGGTTAATGCTGACATGAGTTAAAATTTTGGGGGACTGTTAGGAAGGCATGATTAGTTTTGAAATGTGAGGACATGAGATTTGGAGGGGCCAGGGGTGGAATGATATGGTTTAGCTGTGTCCCCACCCAAATCTCAACGTGAATTATATCTCCCAAAATTCCCATGTGTTGTGGGAGGGACCCATGGGGGCATAATTGAAACATAGGGGCTTGTCTTTCCCATTCTATTCTCATGATAGTGGATAAGTCTCACAAGATCTGATGGGTTTATCAGGGGTTTCCACTTTTGCTTCTTCTTTCATTCTCTCTTGCTGCCGCCATGTAAGAAGCACCTTTCACCCTCCACCATGATTGTGAGACTGTCCCCAACCATGTGGAACTGTAAGTCCAATTAAACATCTTTTCGTGCCCAGTTTTAGGTATATCTTTATCAGCAGCATGAAAATGAACTAATACAATGCATAAAATAGAATATTATTCAGCAATTGAAAGTAATTAAGTGTTGACACATACTACAACATGGATGAACATTGGAAACATCATGCTAAGTGAAAGAAGCCAGTCACTAATGACCACATATTGTATGAGTCCATTTATATGAAATGTCCAGAACAGGCAAATCTATAGAGACAGAAAGTATATCAGTGGTTGTCTAGGGTTTAGGGGCAAGGGAGGAGTTGGATGGAAATAAGGAGTGACTGCTAATGAGTACAAGATGATGAAAATGGCCCCAAAATAGATAGTAATGATAGTTGCACAACTGTGAATATATTAAAAACCATTAAAATGTACACTTTAAATGGTGAATTGTATGGTGTGTGAATTACATCTCACAGATGTAATTAGAGCTCAGTTGAGCTGTTAAAAAATTTAAAATAAAAGATGAATGTAATGGTATAAGACCAAAAGGCAATATATATTAATATGTATTGTAGTCAGTTTATAAGACACTGAGCACCTGGTGTGTGCAAACCACCATCAGTAAAATTATGAAAAAATTTACAGTGCATGTTAAAAATAATTCATTCCATGATACTATATGAGTAGTTCAATGCATGCTATAGATGCCTAATAAACGAAGAAAAGGTTACTAACATTTCTTTTCTGCACAGGCACTTCTTCAGCTTTTTAAGTGAAGGAGAGAAATCACGTTGCATAAAATTAAAATGCTAATTGCTCAGCCTTAGCTGTATTTTGTAAAGAAGGTAAATAAACACAAGACTGTGATCAGAATCTATGGAAATCCTCAGAGAATATCAGAAGCAAATGAGCTGCTGGAGGATGTTTCCATACAGAATTAAACACTACCCTTTCAAGACTAACAATTGATTTATTTATAATTGCAGACTGTTAGTTGAAAAGGCTAAAAATTACTTCAAATTTAAGAATTTTCTAAAATTTTAGCTTTTACCTACTATCTCACAGTGAAAAAATTATTAGTTGAGAGACTTCACCTTGAAAGATGAGAAAATGAGGTGATTCATTCTCATTCTAATAATGAAGTAAAAACATCCCCTATTCAATGAGCATCTGAAATAGCCAATCCCCAAAGAAACTAAAAATTATGTTCAGTAACAACACATTATTTAACTCACCAGGGCATTTTGAGATAACACAGTGTAACTGAGATCTGTGCAAGGAAATTTGTCAGGCGAAAGCGTTTCTTCCTTAAGAAACACCTTTGGCAACCGAGATGGCAAAAAATGCATGTAAAATTGTGAGCATGTTTAGAGAATGACCCTGACTGATTCTGTAACTCTGTACAGATTAGTTTCCTTCCAGATCTTTAGTGGGGGCATTTCCAAAGGCTTCAAGCCAGATAGATGGCTTGATGGGAGAAGGTAGAAGTTTTAAATTTTTATATATTTCATATGTATTTATGTATAAAATATATAATTTATATATTTATAAATATTTTTCTATTTTTATCTATATATTTTTAATTTACTTATAATTTTTACATATTTATATTTACAACATATATGTGTGGGTGGGTGGGTGTGTATGTATGTGTATATATATTTGTGTGTGTGTGTGTGTATATGCATATGTCTCCAACACATCCTAGGTAAATTTTGAGTGGGGAAAAAGTCATAACATAAAGCTGGCTGTGCTTTTTGACCCACTAAGTCAGCACTTAATTTTCCCCTGAAAGTTTCTCAAACACCCTCATGTTAGCTTTTCATTTCACACATCCTCTACGGGAGACAGGAAGGAAAAGACTCAGCATCCCCTTTGTCACATGTGCTCATGGGTTATCTGAGATGCAAAATAAATGGGAGGGGACTGCCATATTGTCTCTCTATAATTTCATATTTGCAATTTTACCTAAGCAGTGACTTTGCTAAAAACCTTTTTAAAGTACTCCATTTCTAGGTGAGAACTGCCCTCACCCCTGTATCAACTGCTATAAACACCTATACTACTCAGTCATTTGATGTCTTTAATTAGCACCCCTCTGAGATTCACAAGACTGAGGTGCTCATACACATACAATACATAAAAAAGATCTAACTGGACTGTAAAGTAGGCAATAATTGGTTTCTGTCTCCCATGGGAGTGCAGCCCCCAGTGTACTTCATGAGTAAGTGTGAACAGCACCCTACTTTGAGGGTCTCCGAAGCCTATTTTACTCTGTGCCCAGCACCTTCCCTGCACTGGCTACAATTTAGTCTACATGTCCCACGATGACTCCCTGCTGCATGTACATTTCCAGGGTTTTCCTTGCTGTTTCTGACAAGTGATCACAGCAGCAAAGAGTATTAAATTTAAAATTATTAGGGATTCTTTTTCCTACCACCTTGAAACTACTTAACCTGAACATTTCTTAGGATAAGCTCAGAGTAAAACTCACCATTCCCTAATTCTGCAAAGAGAGACTCTGTTCTGAACAAGTTTTGTAAGGAAGGAAAAAAGAAAAAGAAATAAATTATTATTAAGCCTGTAAATGCCCGGCACTTTAAAAACAGGCATAGAAAAAAGTAAGGGTGTATGCCAAAATGATAGAAGTGATTATCTCTATGCAGCAGGATAAGAGGACTTTTTTATTTTCTTCTATGACTGAGCAGTATTTTCTAAATTTTCTATGAAAAAAAATGTATTTTGAAGTAAAATTTTTAAATGGAAGGGAGGGGAAGATTCCAGATAATAAAAGGAATTCTCACTTGCTCTCCCTAAAAATAATCACACTAGCTTTTTATTGTCTTTTTACCAGCTTTTCTCCTAACTGATGTGGATGGGAAACAGACGACGTTAACTAAAACTATTACAAATTTATTTGCTGTTTTTAATCCTGGTTTTACTTTGTTGGATGATTCTTTAGACACCTAAAGCCTTCCTGCTCTTCTCTTCAATTCCTGTAGGGAGAGTCACCCAGGCTACTCCCTCCCTGTGTTCTTGGTCCTCCCCTGAACCAGGAAAGGGTTCCCCTTACAAGAAGTATCAGGAACTCCACACTACATTTGCAGTCTCCTCAAGCCCCTGGAAAATGCCCCCACCCCATCCAGTGAGGGGTTTATATCTCAAATGCCAGAGAAGCTCTAAAGGGGAATCTCCCTATACACACAATTTCAGCCTCCTCAAAGTTCACAGGAATGATGGTCACTTCAAGCCACTGTCCCACTCATGTGAAAGAATTGGATATCCAGGGATCTTCTCATGTGGGCTTGCTCTTGTACTCCCAAAGAAAGAGAATTTAGCACCTGTTCCAACAAAACTTTAAACAAGCCAGTGTTAATCTACAGGGAAAAGACCAGGAGGAAAGAAGAATGAAATGAACATTATTTAGAAACCTTCTATTAAGACTGCAGAAAGCTATTTTATCTGAAGACAGGAACCTCCCTGGGTTGGGGGCAGACTCCTGGGTACCACCATACCTAATATTTCAAATGGAGTCCCCTACAGCTTAAGTAGGACACAGACTAATTAAAACTCTGAAAAGAAAAAACAACCAAACTATGCCAAGATTAAACAATATCTATAAGGAGAAACTTGGGAGGTACTAATCTCTCTAATAGGAAAACGGAATAAATCCTTGGCAAGGTAATACTTTCAGTGAAGAAAGTAAATTATTCAAAAAAAACCTAAGGAAATTTTAGGATTCTAGCTGGAGAAAAAAGAAGACCTTAGTTCTAGAGAAAGCCGGGTTGAGGCCGCTACTTACTGAAGTTCTTTGTAGCAAGCAGAGACAACATAGCCTACGTTCTCATCCCAGAAGATATCAGGTGCCCTCAAAGTAGGGTCTTCTCCAGAGAAAGAAGTTTTGAAGAATTACAGGTCTAAAGACCCTAATCCCAACCCCTTGGCACCCGGTATGTTTTAGAATTCTGAATTGTGGGGATTTTAGGAAAGAAATCTGGTGCATAATTAACAATATTATATAACTTCTGCAGTGGGATCTGGGGCAACACCCCGTTAATCTTTCTTAAGCAAAACATACGAAGATCCACACTAAGTGGGACAAATAAAGGATATACATAAATAGACTCACATCAGTTCAAGTTTTGCTGCCAGAAAAGTTGTGGAAAAAAGAATTCAATTTTATGAGGTTTTTGGATTTCAGAAATGTGACTCAGGGATTATGGACCTGTACATTTTTTAAATGTCTGTCTTTCCCAGCAGAGACTGAGATCAATGCTTTATTTATCTTCCCCAGTTTCTAGATTATGACTGGTGTTCAGTAAACATGTTGGATTTAATTGATTAATTCTCGGGCTGTGAGCCTCTCTCCCATTTGCTAGTGGCTGTTCCCTAACGAGCCACTGGACACCCATGGAGGGCCAAATTGCAAGAACAGGGTACTCAGCTCAAATGTACTCTTCTTTGAATTGAAGTAATTAAAGACAAGTAAATGTTATGCCTAATTTTAATCCATTATTTTCCAATTCCAAGTACTTCCATTGTTTAAGCCACCCAAGGATTATAAAGACCAATAATTAGATATTTGCAATATTGTCTTGTTTGAGGATTTGGTGACAATATTCTGGAAAACACTGCAACAATGACAAGAATGTCCCATCTGGTTCCCATAATTATTCATTCTTGTCTCTTTGAATGTACTGGCCTGGAGACAAAGGTAATACTAAAGGCATAATAAGAATAGCAGTTCCGTCACACACCCACGGCAGACGCAATTCAGTCCCCATTTCTCCTCTCGGCCAGGTTTCCATGCAGGGCCCCGTGCAAGTGGCCACGTGCACGTTTCCCACTCACCGCTGCCAACCAGACGTCTTCCTTATAGACCCGCCTCCTCTTTGTCTTCCTGCCAGTCACTGCTGCTCTGGCTGGAAATAGATGTGTCAAGTTGTTCTCTAGATTTCAGGTCCTTTAGCATATGGGACAAGGTCATCCTTCTTTCTCAGTCATACAGGCAGTATAATTAGTCTTATCTTTCACTCCATGAGAATTAGAATGCAACTTTAAACTTTAAAGCAAGGAGAACAACATGGGTTTACTGTTAAATGCCCAAAGCAACATGGACGTCAGAAAAGACAGCCACAAATAGAGCATCAGCATTTAAACACCCAGACCAACTAGATATGTCTATCTGCTATCACGTAAGACCGGTCCTTTCACATACAGAGTTGCTTGATCTAGAAAATGCCATATGAAGACATTTAAATCTAGAGAACAAACACATTTACTCTCTAATGACAATATTGCAAATTTTTTAAAGTCACCCCAAGATTGCTTTACTTAGTAAAATGCCTCACATGTATTTTTTGCTTTTTTTAAGTTATTTATAGAATAGGTGATACATGTACAGAGTTTTTAAATGGAAGCAATTAGGCCAGGCGAGGTGGCTCACAAGTGTAATCCCAGAGCTTTGGGAGGCTGAGGTGGGAGAATTGCTTGAGGCCAGAAGTTTTGAGACCAACCCAGGCAAAATAACCAAACCCCACCTCAAAAAAAAAAAAAAAAAGAATGTAAGTGTGGTGGTGGTAAGTGGTGCCTGTAGTCCCAGCTACTCTGGATGCTGAGGTGAGAGGATTGCTTGAGCCCAGGAATTTGAGGCTGCAGTGAGCTATGATTGCACCTCTACACTCCAGCCTGTGTGACAAAGCAAGACCCTGTCTCTATTCATAAATAATAAAAACAAAATAGAAGCAATTAAATATTGCTTAAGTTAAATGTAGTGGAAATTAAGTCTCAGCTCCCACTCCTGTCCCAAAGGCCCCAGTTCCTCTTTCCAGAGGCAACTACTGTGACCAGATTGTAGATTATTCCCAAAGTATTCTCTACATATACAAGTGTATATCACCTTTTCAATATAAACTCTATCACACCACACACACTGTTATATATTTTGTTCCTTTAAGTGCATTGAAATGGTTAATTAGGAAAGATTCTCTTCACCCCAGAGTCAGACAGGACTCCAGGATTTTCCCATCCCTTCTCAACAGTTAGTCCCACTCTGGTTAACTGGACGGGGAGGGAAAACTGGGAGGGGCAGGCATCTAGAACACCACCACCTTCTACAACAGGTCTGGCAGCAGGTAAACAAAGGTACTGCACGTTCCATCCAGAGGATTCAGCAAAAAGTACCCAAAAGACAAAAGGCTGCAGACAGTCTACATCTGGAGGACAGAGTGACAGACTTCTGTTCCAGGATCAGGGGAAGGAGCAACCTGGCTGTCCAGGTGCACAGGCAGAAAGCTGGCATTTGGCAGCCTTCCAGCAGGCTGTGGGGCTCACAACTCGAAGTGGGTCCTGGGGAGGGGACTGACAAGAAGACAGAGGCCCAGTGTTGAGGATGTGAACTCGGGCACAGGGAGGACACAGAAGCCAATGCCCAAGCAAGCACACAAGGGATGTGGAACCTCAAACAGATTATTAGGACTGTGACATGAGGTTAGAAGGGGGCTAATGCCAAATCCCTCAGTATATAGCTAGATCTCCTAGAATCAGACCCCAAAAGCTGAGAGTACAGCTGGCGCATGTGTTGAGTGGCTTCTGGAGAGGCAAAAGGAGGCAGGAACCAGGCAGCACCAGGCCACAGCAATCCAGGCTCCATCATCCATCCTCATACCATTGTCACTATCCCCTAACTAGTTCCTCATCCACAAAATGAGGTTTAACCACCTTATCTATAAGGTCCCTTCCAACTCTAATTATCTGTCCTCCCCTCCTGAAATAATTTATCTTTCCAGTTTTCCCAACTGTCAGCTGGCAACTTAATAACCTTTATGTATGAGCCTGTCACCCTCCTCTGCAACAGACACACACATTCAGAACTCTTCATGGGCTCACAATGCCTACAGCTGAAGCCCTCAGTGCAGCATTCAGGGTATTCAAGTTCAATGCTTCCTAACTAACCCCAATAGGTGGTGCTATGGGTTGAATTATGACTCCCAAAAAGACACAGCAAAGTCCTAATCCCCAAAAACTATAATTGTGACCCCTTAATTGGAAATAGGGGCTTTGTGGATACAATTCAGATGTAAGTTAAGATAAGGTCATACTAGAGTAGAGTGGGCCCTTCATCCAACATGACTGGTGGGAGTCCTTATAAGAAGACACTGAGATACACATACACAGACAGAAGACAATGTATGGAATGAACCCTCCATAAAAAGCCCTAAGTCATACAGTTCTGAGAGCCTCTGGGTTGGTAAACACACCGAGATGCTGGAAAATGGTGCATCCCAACTCCACAAGAGCAGAAGTTTCTGTGCTTGGGACCCTTCTGGACCACACTTTATATACTTCTTCATCAGGCAATTCATCTGTATCCTTTACAACTCAACCATTAAATGTAAGTAAAGTGCCTTCCTAAGTTGTGAGCCATTTAAGCAGATTACCAAACCTGAGGGTTGTGAGAATCCCCAATTTATAGCCTGTCAGTCAGAAATACAGTTGGCCTGGGACTTGCAGTTGGCATCTGAAATGGGACAGTCTTGTGGGATTGAGCCCTGTCAAAGAGTTAGAAAAGTGGTGTTGGAAAAGATATTATGTATTTGGTATCAGGAGGTGAAAATCCTCTGATTTGGTGTCAGAAGTGATGTGATTTAAAAAAAACCCACTCAATATTTAAAAAGAAATCGATGATTCAATGGTATTAAAGGATTACTACTTTCAAGAAAAATATAAGGAAAATGATAAGAAAATTTATCAAAAAAATAAGAAAAAATTTATCAAAATTTATCAAAAATAAGAAAAATACTCTGTGACTCTTCATTAGGTATTCCAAGTTTATGTTCGATATCTCTAATACAATGAAAGAAACCCTATTGAAAAGATATTTTATTCTTTACCGTATTTCAAAAAGAAAATTGATCGTTTAAATGTAGAATTCAAGGTAAGATAATTACTAGAAAGTTTACTACGAAAAATAGTGAATTGAATGCTAATGTGTAAGGTGACTCATGAAACCAAATGTAAATTACCAGAAATATGTTTCTTTGGAGCCAAAATAGTATCTCATTTTGGAATAATATGCATTTTAAAAATCTAAAATAATGATTAAAGGAACTCTAATAGGCAATTGATTTAGAAAGTCTGATAACATCCCGCCAACTTATAGATGTTATTGGACTAGGAGAGGTGAGTGGACATTTATCAGCAGACTAGTACTAATGACCATCTGATTTACCTAGATCCTAATTTCCTTCTCACTAAATTATTTTATGAGTAGTGCAGCTCCTAGAATCAAATATCTTAGATTAGAAAAGACCTTGAAAGTTGTATCATCCAATCTCATGCCCAGTGTAGAATTCCTGCCACTTCCTCCCTGACATGCCCATCAAATCTTTGCCTAAATATAGCTGACAACAGTCTCTGCTTTGAAAATCATCTACTCCATTGCTGGGTTAGGAAAATAGGGACCCTAGTACCTGTTCCAAAGGGGGCATCCCAAAGGAGAAAGCCCAAAAAGAGGCCTCTCAACATTATCACCTGGCCCTCAGCTTTCAAACCTCAATAGGAAGATTGCACATCAGAAAAAAGATGAGTGGTGATTCTTTACCAGAACTGGTTTCACTAACCAGGTCAGTCAGCCCTCTCATTTCAGTAACCGCTCCCTCAAGTCCTAGGAACCACCTATCTGACAGTACACCTTGGCATTTCCTTCCACATGAGGTTACCTCCAAGCATCACCAGTAAGATCAGAAGACCCTGAAAACACCATGAGTTTGGCCTTTGCTCTCATTACCAGCACATTCTTATACAAAGGCTTTGGGAATGGAAGAGCTGGACTGGGGGTCCTGAGGTTAACCTGAATGGATTTCA
The DNA here is from genome assembly GCF_028858775.2 of Pan troglodytes. NCBI lineage: Eukaryota > Metazoa > Chordata > Mammalia > Primates > Hominidae > Pan > Pan troglodytes. Next base: position 53,398,428 of record NC_072412.2, read on the forward strand.
GGATGACAGCTCTTAGGTCATTCCACAGGCATACAGATATTTGACCAGGGAAGTAGTCTGCATCTTTTCACGTTAAAATGAGGCCTTAAGCAGGATAGGTTATAAAGAAAAAGGTTAAAAGGCCTTATATTAGTTTTTTTGTTTTGTTTTTGTTTTGTTTTTTGTTTGTTTGTTTGTTTTTGAGACAGGGTCTTGCTCTGTCATCTAGGCTGAGTGCAGTGGCACAATCACAGCTCACTCCAGCCTCGACCTCCCAGGCTTAAGCAATCCTCCCACCATATCCTCCAACGTAGTTGGAACTACAGGTGCAAGCCACCACACCCAGCTAATTTTTGTACTTTTTGTAGAGACAAGTTTTGCCATATTGCCCAGGCTGGCCTCAAACTCTTGGCCTCAAACAATCTACTCACTTCAGCCTCCCAAAGTGCTGGGATTACAGGTGTGAGCCACCATGCCAGGCCTCCTATTATATATTAGTTTTCTATGCTGCATTAAAAATTGCCACAAACTTGGCAGCTTAAAACAACACATATTTATTATCTCACTATTTCTGCAGCTTAGGATTCTGGGCACAGCTTATATGGGTCCTCTGTAAGCTGCTACCAAGATGTCCACCAGGGCTCAGGTCTCCTCTAAAGGCACAACTGGCAACAAATCTTCCAAGCTCACTGGGGCTGTTAAATAGAATCCACTCCTTTGCCCTGGTCAGCTCCTAAGCACTGCCACTCGCAGCTCCCAAAGGCCACTCACAGTTCCTTGCCACATGGCCCTCTCCATTGCCTTCTCATAGCATGGCCAATTGTTTCTTCAAAGCCCGCAGGGGGAAGAGCAAGTCCACTTGCAAGGATTCTTACATAATCTGACATGATCACCATCACCGTTGCCACATTCCACTGGTTAGAAGCAAGTCACAGACCCCACCCAAACTCACGGAGGGGGTTTACAAGGGTGTGGACACCAAAAGGTGGACTTGAGAGGTATCACCTTAAAGTTAGCCCACCACAAGCCCAAGAATCTTTATTTTTTAAAGTACCTCAGTGATGTTGATGTTTAACCAGGTTTCAGAATATTGTTATAAGGTACAGCAGAGGAGGCAAAATAAGGGGGAGATTATTTTAATGTTGTGGTTTGCAAACCTTGACTGCACCTTAGAATCACCTAAGGAGTTTTCAGCACTCCCATGACAGGGGGCACTCCAGACCGGTTGAATCAGAATATCTGCGGGCGGCTCAGGTTTCTTTTTTTAACACTTTAGGTGATTCCAAAGTGCAGCCGAGGCTGTGAATCACTGTTTTACCTGCACAATGAGGAATTGGAGTCAATCTTAATGGGAAAAGGGCAATATTTGGAGCAAGTTTTGAAAACCAGTGTTTTGAAAACCAGTCTTAATGGGAAAAAGGCAATATTTGGAGCAAGTTTGAAAACCAAGATGTTTTCTAGGTGAGAAGAAGGAGTGGCAAGAGATAAGGCAGGAACATTTGCAGTGATTTAATGAAGCTGGTGGATTCAAAGAAAGAAATGGATTCGAGAAATACTTAGGAGGTAACACTGATTAAGACTTTGTGCCAAATGTGAGGCTAACCAAGAAGGAGGAACCTCAGATAACTCCCAGATCTTGGGTTGAGACACCTCGAGAGCACAGGAGCCACTAACTAAAAAAAGAATCAAGAGGAGAAGCTGGTTGGGGGACAGGGAAGGTGGAGAAGATGATCAGCTCAGGTCTAGATACGTCAAGTTGCACACATTTTTAAAGGAGATTTAAATTAACTTGAATTAATTATTAATTAATTGAAATTAAAATGAATGTTTTTTTGGTTTGCTAAATTCAGTTAATATAGATTGGGCACTGCCAACATTTTCCCAATTAATTTATTCTCCTCTATTTTCCATAGCACTCAGCTGCCCAGTGCAGAGCCATGTAAATTCCATATCTGCCTCTGACTTCCTTTCCTCTAGGGTCATTTATTCTTTCACTAGTGGCATAACCTTTGGATGCCCCTTCCCATCACTAAATGTCAAGCAACTGCTTTGCAATGCTAAGTACTGAAATCTTCATATGTGCTGATGTAGCAATTATTAGGTGTAAGGTTTTTCAGAACCGTAAAAAATGAATTGTTTGTAAAAAGCCTCTTTAATGTGTTCGAGTTGAGCTCTTCAGTTCCACTTTCTGAAGGCTTCCACTGAAATGAAGAAAAAGTTCCCTGAAGCCCTCAGAATAAGTCATCAGTCTTAAGCAAACAACCAGCTTAAAACTATTTTGCTCTAGGATGGAAATTTTTCACCCTAGGGCTTAACACACAACTACCGAAGGTATGATGTTGTCACAAAGTAGGAAAGCTAGAGATATTTTAGACTTCTGTAATCCTGGTTACAGTCAAATGTTGATGAATGAATATCTCTAAAATTTACAGAAGCTAGAGTGGTAAGCTATGTCATGTGGTGTTTAATTATCCAACTAGTCCACACCAACATTCACTGGCTTATCTAAACATTAATCAGGAGTCTGACTAGTGTAAAACCTTGGGAGAATTTATGCTTTTGCACATAAGAATTTGGCCTAAAAACTTCTCACAGTCTTGAAGTGTTAGCAATTGCTGACCTTTAATGATCCAATGAAAACAGTATTATAACTATTGCTTCCTCTTATAGTGTCCATAATAAATGTTCAGTAAAAAATTTATTACCCAGCATTTCTATTCTAGTCATTTTCTTAAGCATTTTATCCTAAAATATAGTTTTTTAGTTCTCCTCCAAGGGAAAGAAAACCTCTTTCCAAAATTAAAAACATAATATTTGGACAACAAAAGACATTTAAAATACCACCTGAAGGTTTTGAAGAGAATAAAAAAATTGCATTGACATTCTTTTCTCTTTACTTATGAAAATAGAACACATTTTAAAACCCAACTCCAAGTTTTAGATGGTCTTTAATGTGAAAGGAAATTTCCACAAAAGATATTGCTAACTGAAAGCTCTTGGAAAGAGTAATAAATTGTGATTAAATAATACATTCACATAATCATTATTAAGAATGTTATTCAGTAGTCAGAAAATATATTTTACTACAAAATAAAATGATAAGGTGTTTATTGACAAGATTAGTTTGGGAAATGAAATAAATCTTCCCATTAATTAGATGAATATTATACTGTAAAATTCCCATAGACTAAGTGAATATGAGTCAATAAGAAGCCAATGACTGAAACTGGACCCTTCCTTACACCTTATACAAAAATTAACTCGAGGTTGATTAAAGACTTAAAACGTAAGGCCTAAAACCATAAAAATCCTACAAGAAAACCTAGGCAATACCATTTAGAACACAGGCATGGGCAAAGACTTCATGTCTAAAACACCAAAAGCAATGGCAACAAAAGACAAAATTGACAAATGGGATCTAATTAAACTAAAGAGCTTCTGCACAGCAAAAGAAACTATCATCAGAGTGAACAGGCAACCTACAGAATGGGAGAAAAGTTTTGCAATCTATCCATCCGACAAAGGGTTAATATCCAGAATCTACTAAGAACTTAAACAAATTTACAAGAAAAAAACAACCCCATCAAAAGGTGGGCAAAGGATATGAACAGACAATCTCAAAAGAAGACATTTATGCAGCCAACAAACAAGAAAAAAAGCTCATCATCACTGGTCATTAGAGAAATGCAAATCAAAACCACGATGAGATACCATCTCCCACCAGTTAGAATGGCGATCATTAAAAAGTCAGGAAACAACAGATGCTGGAGAGGATGTGGAGAAATAGGAAGCTTTTACACTGTTAGTGGGGGTGTAAATTAGTTCAACCATTGTGGAAGACAGTGTGGCGATTCCTCAAGGAACTAGAACTAGAAATACCATTTGACCCAGCAATCCCATTACTGGGTATACACCCAAAGGATTATAAATCATTCTACTATAAAGGCACATGCACACATATGTTTATTGTGGCACTATTCACAACAGTGAAGACTTGGAACCAACCCAAATGTCCATCAATATAGACTGGATAAAGAAAATGTGGCACATATACACCATGGAATACTATACAGCCATAAAAAAAGTGAGTTCATTTCCTTTGCAGGGACATGGATGAAGCTGGAAGCCATCATTCTCAGCAAAGTATCACAGGAACAGAAAACCAAATACCGCATGTTCTCACTCATAAGTGGGAGTTGAACAATAAGAACACATGGACACACAGAGGGGAACATCAGACACCGGGGCCTGTCGCGGGGTGGGGGGCTAGAGGAGGGATAGCATTAGGAGAAATACCTAATATAGGTGATGGGTTGATGGGTGCAGCAAACCACCATGGCACTGTATACCTATGTAACAAAACTGAACGTTCTGCATATGTTCCTCAGAACTTAAAGTATAATAAATATATATATATTTTTAAAAACACAAAATAATAAAAATAATAAAAATTTTAAAAAGAAGCCAAAGTGGAAAATCAAGCCTTTAAACTTTTTCATTTGTAAAATACTTCATATTTTCAAAATACCTTCACACCATTATCACATTTTATCTTAATAACATCTCTATGATAGGTAGATGCTCATTGTTCAGAAAAAAAAGAGGGGAAATGAGGTTTGCTAATAGACCAATAAGCTTTGCAAACTCCCTCCTTTGAAGTGGGTCAAGGTGAAAGCATGCAGGGGTATTTCCTATATAATGAGGATGATCACCCTCATTATATCAGCCTGAGGTCATTGTTGAGCCACTACACATAAAAACCTATTTCAAAGCTTCTTTCCTCCTCACCAAACAGCAAGTAGAACACATGAGACTCTGATTCACTCTTCAGAATCCTTCAGAAAGGATTTCTGATTTCCTTCAGAAAGGAAAAGATATTGTCTATTCTCTAATATTTCATTTTCAGTAGCATCACTGTTTACGTGTGACAGTCTACTTCTTCACAATGATTTCCCGTTTTTCCTGCTTTATCCTTCGTCTTCAACTTTAGGCAGACCATCTCAAAGCTCAAGAGAACCCTGAGTGATTTCTAGTTTTTCAGACTTCCAGAAAAATGAAATACAAAGAGAACCAAAATAGAATTGCAAATTTATGATTTAAAAAGTAATACTTTTAAGCAAATATGCATATAAAAAGACACTCAACATCATATGTCATTAGGGAATTTAAAATAAAACAACAATGAGATACCATTACACACCTATTGGAATGGCCAACATCCAAAACACTGACAATACCAACAGCTGGCAAGGATGAGCAACAAGAACTCTCATTCATTCATTCTAATTCTGGTGAGAATCCAAAATGATACAGCCACTTTGGAAGAAAGTTTGGCAATTTCTTACAAAATGAATGTACTTTTACCACATAATCCAGCAATCATGCTCCTTGATATTTACTTAGATGAGATAGAAATTTATTTCCACACAAAAATCTCTACATCGATGTTTATAGAAGCTTTATTCATAATGGCCAAAACTTGAAAACAATCAAAATGTCTTTCAGTAGGTGAGTGGTTAAATAAACTGTGATACATCCATACAATGAAATACTATTGGGTGCTAAGAAGAAATTAGCTATTAAGCCATGAAAAGACATGGAGGACACTTAAATGCATATTACTAAGTAGAAGAAACAAATCTGAAAAACTATGTGATTCCAACTCTAAGACATTTTGGAAAAGGTAAAACTACAGAGAGGTAAAACGATCAGTGATTGCCAGGGGCTTAAGGGGAAAGAGGTAGAGAGAGGTGGAACATGGAGGATTTTTAGGGCAGCAAAATGACTCTGCATGATACTATAATATTGGATACATATAATTGTACATTTGCCAAAACCCATACAGTGTACAACTCTAAGAGTAAATTCTAATGCAAACTATGGATTATGGGTGATAATGACATGTCATTGTAGATTCATCGATTGTAACCAGTCTTGTGGGGGGTGTTGATAATGGGGAAAACTATGCATGTGTCGGGGCAGGGAATATGGAAACTCTGTGTACTCTCCACACAATTTTGCTGTGAATCTAAAACTGCTCTGAAAAATAATCTATTCAAAAAATTAATGCTTATAACATGTACATACACACACACAAAAATACAAATGTATGTAAAACTCCATTGAGAGATAACATCAAAGCTCTTAATTTGAGGCCCATAGCAATTAGTATTGGTAGTTGCAAACAATACTTTCTGGTTTAAACAGAAGGTAATTTATTAAAGGATATGGTTAGCTTGCAGAATTTCTAGAGAAACCAAAGAATTCCATCTAAATGGTGCATATCTTGAAACCATCCACAAGCAATAATCACAGGAAAGACTAGCCACCTTGGCCACCAGCCACTTGTCCCAGAACACACATGGGACTGGATGCCAAAACTCTGCCACAGGAGCCCCAGAAGAACCAGATACCTCCACCATCGCTTACCAGATGGTCAGTCTTCCCACAGCTGCCTCCTTATGTTACTTCTCTATCCAAGTCTTGCACGGATGTATCTGACTGGAAGTACCTGAATCACATTCTTCCAAATAGCCTAGAACAAAAATTTTTTAATCTATCATGAAATGGTGAGACTACCAACATGGGAAACTATCAAAATGCTGGAAATCTAGAAAGTATCTCAAATCTCAAGTTATAGTAAACAGACGTAGTATGGAACAAGTTAAACCTGAAGAAAATCCAAAAGAGCCCAACAGAGAACTAGATGTGGGAATCTGTAGCTAATTGGAGAGGTTAAGCATGGAGATATACAGATAAGGAATCATAGTATATGGTGATAGTTAAAACCTAGAGAGCAGATGAGAGAGACCAGGAAGAGAACATTCAGTGAAAAGAACAAAGACCAAGGCTGAAGCCTTTGGAATCACCAGTGTTTAAGGGTAAGATGGCGTAAGATAATTCATGAAGGAGATGAAAATTGATGAAGGTCCTCAGCTTTCAAGAAGAATGGAGTATCAAGGTTCAAAATCAGCAAAGCATTCCTGTAAGATAAGGACTGAAAAATCCCTGTTGGATTTGGAGATCTAGAGACAGCTGGTGAGCACCATGAATGTACCTGCATTCTAACACTACCATGGTACATCAAAATGGTCTGTTTTGTTGGCTCCTCTCTTAGCCTGTTATCTTCTAAAAGGCAGGAATGATGTCTCATTTAACTCAGAATCTCAGCACCTAATACAGTAGATGGAACAGGAAATTCATTAAAGATGTGTTGATCCTAACTGAACTGAGACCTGAGGTTTCCCTTTGAAAGTTCATCCAAGAAGCTAACAGTGAAATTCCTAAGCATTCAAATCTTTGTGCTTCTTGACACCCTGACTTGCCAACTTCTCTGATCCAGAATTACTCATTATTAGCTCCTAATATCACAAGTTTAAATGAGACCCCCCTTCCTTGCTTTTTGGAACCTTTCAAATAAAATAATTACCTTCTCTTTAACAAGGTAATGATAATTAAAACAATAATAGCAGAAATAGCACTCACCTGTAGAGTACTTTACATTTTACAAAGTATTTTAATACTCATAATTCCCATTCAATAAAAATAACAGCCCTGTGAAATGAGTATTTTTATTTTCCCTATTTTGTGACTGATCTAAAAATCACTCATACTTAGAGGTTCCTGCTGGACTCACCAAGGTCCTCTGGCTTCAAATCTCAAGCTCGTTTCTCTCTGCCACACTAGCTGGGATGGCCCACAAAGATGTTGGTTCCGTCATTTTATGCCTCCAGGCTCATATGTGATTAGCATTTGGAGATATAATTTATCAGTTGGCATCTGTTGCTGGAGATACTGAGAGTGGATATTAGTCATTTCAAGGGATTCAATTTAAACCTAGTGAGTGAGATGATTTCTTAAACTCTTGGAGGAAGATGTTGAAAGACTCACATCTTGATATATTGAAGAGGGAAGAGATTTTTCTAAGTATTTGGGAATCAGGATTCCAACCTGGCCAGTTGACTTGACCTTTGAGTTCCTTCTTACATTTAGGAGAATGATGATGTGGGTAGGACCCAGGGTAAATTATTAGGACTACTGGGGTTGGTGGTAGGTTCTGCTTCACCAGGTTCTGATGATACTGCAACTGACCAAGGAACCCAAAATTCCAGGGTTACAGCAATAGGGATAACGAAAGTAACTGCTGCTGCCCTTGTTTTCCCCAAGTTTTACAAATACTTGCTCTTGTGTCTCGCTCTCTCTCTCAAATTTGAGCACAAAACTCAATTTCAGGCTATATGGTTCAGTATCAGATAGCCCAGAACAACAAAAAAAAAGCAGGAGAAACTGGGCAATTTCATTCAAAGCAAATCAAGCAAAGCTGTAACCTGAGCTTTTTTCTTCCTTAAAGGTGTTAAAAATCCTTCAGTACCTCAAGTGGATAGGAAATTAAGATTACATTCTTTGATTTTAAAATAAATTCAGTTTCTTTCCAAAATTCAGCTCTCAGGATGGCTCAACTCATAGCTCCTTCCTAATGTAAATGAATTCAAAAGCAAGACATGCTGGGATGGGAGGGCAACTTGGAGGCCAGCAAAGTGGGGTATGAGGAAAAACTAGGCAAAAACTTGTAGCAAGGGGCCCAGTAGCAATGGCTGGCCAGGGAGAGCTTAGCCAAATGGTCTAAAGTATCCAAAGAATGTGGTTAGTCCAGATATGGCCCTGGGACTGTAACCTGGCAGCCAGGGCAAGTCATGGAGTGAGCCCATGGGTCAGAGGATAATGCAAAATTGGGAAGAGCTGCATCAGCATCCTGGAAAAGAGCAGAGAAACAACATAGTAGAGAGCTCTGCCATTGAGCCAGAGAAACGTGGCTTGAAATTCAGCTTTGCTCTTCCTTAGCTGTGTAACTGGGGCTCCTCTTGAACCAGTTTCTTTTTTATAATGAGGGATGTTCATACCTTCCTTTTATGATTGCTGTGAGAATTAAAGAAAATATTTGTAAAGCACCTTCTATAATACTTCTACAAAACAAACACAAAATGGATGTAAGCAATTATAATTATATAATGATCTGTCCTTTCACCACAGCCACTAACAGTAGCTGGGAACATGGAGAATACAGAGAACGTTAGCCAAAATTAAGAGGAATTATATCAAGATTGGGGTTTGGAAACTTGAAACGGTATTTATTCCATAAATACATGAGGAGCTGCATATTACCCCAGGCATTGGGGGATTTTTCCTTAAACAAAAAATACCAAATAACACATAAGAACAGTTATTATTACTTTTAACATCCCCCTAGTAGAGACTCTTATGGATAAATTCCAGCTTAGTTAGGAAAGGAAAGATGGATGTGCAAGTATAAGATGCAGCCACGCATTATAAATCATTTCTGACCAAAAGGGCTGTCTAAAGTGAAACTGGCCACTACATCTGATCACAAATTACTTCCAAAGACACATAGAATAATTGGAGATTAAGATAAGAAAGATCGCCTGTAGGAGAGAGTATAGGTTCTGAGTTGTTTCTCTTAAAAGTTTTGATACAGATTTTTCTGAATAGGTCTCCATCCTGAAGAGCAAACCATCAATATAAGCACTCATTACTTCAACATTTGTGTTCATTGTTAAACATATTTCTCCAGCAAAGATAGGCTAAAAATGCAAGGAAGATAAAATTCAATAAGTTTATTTTGCAATCCTTCTCAAAGACGCTGAAATAAATATTCAAAAAAGTTTAGTGATAGTGATTATCCCTAGGAATAGGGATAGTGCATTTCATTTTTCACACAGATCCCAGCTTCATCCAAGGACAATCAAAAAGTCACTAAATGACGAGCTCTGTAAAAATGGCAAAGACAGCCAACAAATTAAGTAAGCCCAGAGACACAGCAGGAGGGAAGCCATGAATCCAAGACACAAAAGGAAATTTGTTCTTTGAACTTTTTTTCTTCTTTCCTAAAATTAATGGCCTAAAACTGTAGCAATCATTTGTAAAAATATAAGTCACATATTCACTTACACAATTTGCCCATTTTACTTTCTACATTTACTCTCAAGTAAGGGAGGCTGACAGCTGGAGAGAAAAAGGTGCAATCAGCCAAGAAAGTGGCTTTAGAATGAAGCTAATAGGCAGTTATTATGTTGGTTAAAGCTGGTCTCATAGCCAGGGTTCTTTAGAAAAACAGAACCAATAGGATAGATTCCACATAAATAGAGATAGAGAAAAGATGTTTCATGGGAATTGGCTCACGTGATTAAAGAGGCCGAGAAGTTCTATACTCTGCCACCTGCAACCTGGAGAATCAGGAAAACCAGTGGTGTAATTCAGTCCAAGTTGGAACGTCCAAGAACAAGGAGCACCAACGTCTGAGGGCAGGAGAAAATAAATGTTCCAGCTCTAACAGGAAGAAAATTGGCTTTTACTCTGCCTTTTTGCTTTACTCAAGCTCTCAGTGGATTGGATGATGCCTGCCCACCTTGATGAGGGTGGGTTGTACTCAGCCTAGAGATTCAAATGTTAATCTCTTCCAGAAACACAGACGCACCTAGAAGTACTGTTTGCCAGCTCTCTAGGAATCTTTTAGCCCAGTCTAGCTGACACATAAAATTAACCATCACAGCTGGTAAAAGAATTTCTCATGATAGTTTTCATTGTTCTTCAGGATAAAAATATGAAAATGTTAAAGTGCCCTAAGAAAATTCAGGAAATTGAGAGAAGGGCCTCATTTTGGGAAGGTGAGCAGAGAGCCTCAGTTGCTACCGTGCTGAGGAAAAAACAGACTTTGTTGAGTGAAAATGTAAAACTTGATTGATGTGGAAAAATCTCCTCCTCTGCCTTCCCTATAAAACCCTCAGTGACATCTTCTGTGGTCTACCAGGTATCTGGGTAAGTTGCTTCTTTAAGAGATGACAAAGAGTTGCTGGGTCTGCATCCAGGTAGTTACACAATGAACACAGAGAAGGTGGTTGTGGCTTCTGGAGCCAGAGGATGACCGTACAGCTGACATCTGGGTTACAGGATGTGGGGAATCCAAGAATCAATCCACAGCTATTCATCAAAAACCTGATAAGTACTTAGCAGGGACCTTGCCAATCAACATAGGGAAACAAATTAAAAATAACACATAGTAGGGCTGGAAAGAGAATCTTGAGTGAAGAAAAAACCCACTCATAAAGCACCACTTGGAGTAGACGAGGAAGCCACAAATGAAACCTGAGTTTTCCAAATATTCTTAGCTTGAAAGCAGCCTGTTCATTAGAATAGCACAGGAATCTAGGGAAATCATCACTGATTTCTTCCTTCAAATACATCAAAATCAAAAAAATCATCTTTCTTTCACTTATCTTTTATGTTTAATATCTGGAAGTCTTTTCCATCCCTAGTCTCTCTTCTCTCAGCCTTTCTCACTTCATCTTTAGGTCCACAACATCAGAAAAGAAATGTAGTCATGTATGGTATAGATAGGTGTTTATGTCTCAAAACATTGCCCCTTTCCAGTAAACAGTCATCAAATCCAGGAATAAAAAAGAGCCATCTCTCAAAATAAGGATGGACAGTATAGAGTGCCTTCTGTACAGTCAGTTTGGAGACTTATCAAGAGCAGAAAACACTGAGTTTCTTCTTTTGTTTCCTTGTATGTCTGTCTCCCCTATTTGAATGTCTCCCCTACTAGATGCTCTAATGTACACACATCCTCTTTCTTGTTCATTGTTAGAGCCCCAGCACATATGACAAGGCCAGTAGTAAATTCCAAAGGAAAATTTGTTGAATGAACAAATGAATGATGTGTTTTTCCTGAAAACTTGGCTAGTCTATTCAACTCTTCAGGAGGGAAAGATGTGTTGCTCATTTAAATCATTGGAATATTTCTTTAGAATTGTAGTTGTAACAATTGAGGAAGGAAAAAGAGCAGCCCCTGACACCCAGAAGCTGGCCTGGCTCTCACAGGTAGACCCTGTGATTCTCCCATTAGACATGAACCATCTCACAGAAAACCAGCCTCTGACCAGGCAACTTTGAGATCATGATTAAATAAGACCAAGCAGGGCCACTTCATAATTTTGTCTAAGTACAGACAAAAGCAAGTCACTGTACCACCCACAAAATACCAAACACCCTATCTCTTGGCCGAAATGAGGACTGCTACTTCTTTACCAATGACAACTTTATTCTCCCTATAGTTTCCCCTTCCTATAGATAAAAGTCACTGAGATCCATAATCAGAGAATTGCCCTGCTTTCTAACACCATCCAATCTAGAGGGAATCCCTGCTACCTCAGACCCTGCCTCAGATCACCCAATCAAAGTCTAATCTTATAAGGTCCTTTCTAACACTCTCTTACTGAGACACCCATAATTCCTATAATGTGTGTTCTCCCTCACTGCAACAAGTAATGAACCAGCCTTATTCACGTACAAGAGTGTTTCTGGAGGTCTTTGGCTGGACATCATTAATGGGGTATTACATCAAAAAAAAAAAACAAAAAACAAAAACATGAGATGAGAGTTAGAAGTTCAAACTTAGAATGATCACAAAATACCAGCTACTGTTAGATATTTGATTGATAATAGTAATAATAGCTAGCACTACTTGAGCTACTACACCCTGCCAGACACCGTGCCCTATCTCCTTTAATCCCTATAACACTATTAGGTCAATTCTATTATCTTCCCCCCTTACAGATGGGGAAACTGAGGCTCAATGAAGTAACTTGTTCAAGTTCACACAGTAAGTGGAGGAAGTGGCTTTAAACCCAGATATTATACTGACCTTTCTACAGGTGGTTTACTTTCAGAGGGGGTTAAATTTTAATGTACTACATTCCTGAAGTTTCTTGACAAAGATACTATGTTCAGTGTGAGAGAGACAACCTTCAAACCAAGAAAGGTAAGAACTTCAGCATCTGTTCAGAATATCCTGGAGGGCTCCAGGCCTCTGCCAAAGCAACTCTCCAACTTTCACTCTTCAAAGAAGCTTAGTCATTGGCACCAAATTTGCATCACAAAACTACTTCTCAATTGGTATGTTTTCTAAAAGCTAAAAGCAACTGTCTTTCTGTCTGCATAAGTGTTTCTCTCTGCCAGATAAGAAAGAATATGGGTTTTGTTGCTGCCAAAGGAAAGATCATGCTTTCAATAAAAGCAACAGACTATTTTTCCAACTGTGCCATGAATGTTCTCCAGCCATCCTGAATGGGCTGAATTGACAAAATATCTCTCTCTCTCTTCTGAACCAATAATAACCAGGAATGGTTACATCTAAAGCTAAAACAGGGCAGAAAGTTGCAAGATTGGCACCCCAGAGAAATCAAAAGAAGTATCAACAATGCAATATCTTATCAAAATGTGATTCTATTTCTTCTCTCACTTCGGAATGAAATCTGCAGAATCGCACTGAAGTTGCATTATTGCTCTCCAATGCCAATCCAGGTGAGAGGCACATGAGATTATGAGAAAAGTTCTGAGACACTTGGCCCACATGTAACAATAAAAACAAGACCAATAGCCAACCAAGACGCTCTTCGCAATGTCATCATTTGGCTTAATTCTGTTGGGACAAAGCGGGTGTTTACAATATTCCAAAGGAAGGAGACACAGGGCCATATTGCAGGAATATGATTTCCTGTGTGGGCCTGGCATGAGAGACCTAAATAAGATAAATTCACACAACAAGGAAGCTGGAAAAATTTCTGCAATATGAAGACATTTCCAGGGGGAAAAAGAGGGGCCCCTGGGAACACTTCCATTTCCCACAATAAGAGTCTTTCTTTACAATTTGTTTCCTCTTCTCTAGTAACTCAGTGGCTAAAGCCCAGCCTATGGACTGGGGCTGGGTAATTATTTCACAGAACCCATTAATCCACATACATATTTACTTAAATGAAGTAAACAAAAACATTATTATATGAGGGTCTATAACATCATTTTACTTTGTAAAGAGGCCAACACTGGAAACATCTGGTCTACACCATATCTCCTCATTCTGCTACTAACAATTTCATGCAAAACAAAACTCAAAAGCTTACTAAAGTCAATGCTTGTTAAGCAGCAATTTAATTTTTTTAAACCTACAACTCTCAAAAGAATTTCCAGGTCACTGAGATATGGAAAAATGTAATGAAACTGTAACAATTAAATTTATTTTGGACAAGGATCATTAGATATCTCAAGTAAAAAGTAATCTACTGAGTGCTGCCTTCATATGATTCACACTTTGGTTGTGTCTAAAAGTTGTTTGTGTATTTACTGTCATATTTACTTGTCCCTGGTTTGGGTTCATTAGTTCTCATTTATTAATTCTCTCTATAATGGGTCACTTTTAGAGCAGTCTTAAAATAGTGGATGAGGACTCTGAAGTCAGATGTGCTCCATTTCTCATTATAATATAAATTAAGATAATAAAATATACCAGACCACTCTTTTAGATTTATTCCAAACAGTGTTTCTAAGATTTGGAAATTCAGCCCTGAGTATTTCATGCATTTGTTACTTATCTCCTGTTTTGTCTTCTTAAATTTTTCTTCCTAAATTCATATCCATGTTTGCCAGAAGCTTCTGAGAATTCTTCAGATTTCCATTTTAAAAATTGCAGGAGGAAATGCACTAAAGCAAAGTGATTGCTCCAGACGATGAAAGTAATTTCTTTTTTTACAATGAGCATATGCTTTTATAATGAGGAACATATATTAAAAATAAAATGTGGAAATAATAATTCTAACTCCATAATCATGTGCAAACACTGCAGTAGCTAACTTCCTCCCCTTATCATACATTCTGATCTCTTAGTTTTTACTCAATACTTACAAAAAAGCATTTGCAATAACATTTGATAAAAACAGAAATATCCTAAGACTGTTTCTTGTTCACACAGATCACAGAGGACAACTGGTCCTTCCACCTGTCTTTCCTTGTCGCTCTCGGCAATCAACAACCATGGAGTTTGTACTTTACTTTTTCTGTTTCATATCCTTCCTCCACTACTGGGAATTAGGACTTTGAAATTTTGGAGGCAAAGGAACAACCCTGTATCTGCATCCTTCAGGACTGGTTCTTGATCTACTAAATTAATCTAGAAAATTCTGTCTTACCCATGCCTATTTTCAAAACTTCTTAGTTGTACTGAAAAGATGGAAGTCTATAGGGAGAACTTTGTTTAAAAGAAACATTTAAATGCATCCAGTTATTATTTGTAAGATATTTCCCAGTTGTACATTTTCTGTTTATTGTTGTGACCAATATTTTAAGTATTTTTGTATTATTAACTGGGTTTCCAGGAATAGTCTTAATTTATGATATTGCTTTTAGAGAAAATAAGGACTTAATACAACCCTCATATAGGATGGAATTAGGTAGCAAGTTGAAGGCATAAAACCCAGTTTCCTCCTATTTCCACCCTTTTTTTAACCATCTATTTTAATGAAGTTTTCCTTCTTAAAGCAATGGCCTGCCATAATTATTTGACCAGCTTCCAATTATTTGTCCTTTCTGACAAAATAAAGAGGGAGCAATGACATTCTGGTTTTCTATAAAGAAGAATATCAAAAGGTGAATGCAGAGACAAAAGAAAACAACTGATGATGTTGCCTGTACCCTGGAGAAGAAATATACTTAACATAATCCATGCCCAGGGAAGTATCCCCTTCTTATATTGATAGGAAATTAGATGCTCAAAAATTAAACTGCAAAGCCATGGTGATTTGACCACATATCAAGTTGACACTATTGAAAAAGTAACAGCCCAGATCCAAGATTTCAATATCATCAGGCATCTCTAGAACTGTTGTTTCCTTTTCTCTCTGTATGATGCCACATAGAATAAATCTGCCTCCACTAGTAATTTGCATACAGAATCTGGTGACATCCATCTTCCCTAATAACTCAACCAACTTCATTTCTTAGGTTCTCTGCATAGTCCCTAAAAAACCAGCCAGCCACCCTCCCAGGTCACCGTTCCTAAACCTTAGGCTTTCCCTGCACACAGCACTTCTTCGTTGTATACATACAATTGCAGTTATTTCTAACTTGCTTCTCTGTGGTTTATCCTCCCATTCTCAGCAGGGCTTCGTAACATAAGAGTAGGGTATTAATGATCTCCATTCAATCTTCTCTATTCTTATCAGCAATGGAATAATTGGGCTGGGCCGCTGACCTTTCTGGGTCCTGCCTCCCTTCCCACCACCTCAGCCTCACCCAAGGCCCGTTTGTGAATATGATCGGTCCCCCTTCACTTCCCTCCACTCAGCTCTCTGTGGGGCTTGGAAACATGCCACAAGCATTATTGTGTGTTGTCAGAAAGAGGCTTCCCTCTGGATGGTGTGTTTTGCTCCCTATAATTCATCATTACTTTCTTTGAAAAGATTACTTTTGTAATCCTTCATCCTAGAATATTGATCAAATCAGAGGGGGAAAAATGCAGGCTAAGAAATATAATTAGGGTCCCTTACTGGGTTGGTGTGAGGGAAGTTACTGACTATTTGTGAAGTAAGAAAAATAAGAACATAGCTTTAAGGACCACTAGAGGACTTAGGTTTATGTTTAAAGCATTTTGAGATGCTAAGAGATGTTTAAAGGTTAAATAAAACCAGAACATGTTTGGTATAATTGAGAGTACATACCTCTTAAAGACACTGGGCACTTGATTCTGTAGGTTACCGAGGGAGGGCAGAGCTGTATCAGTTAGGATATGCTGGACTGCAAGTAACAGCAACCCTGATTCAACTGGCTTAAATAAATAAGGAAGTTTATTAGATTACATATGAGGAAGTCAATAGTCAAGGGGGCTGCACACACAAAATGACCAGGGTTCCAGTCCTGTTTGCCTACAGCTCATTTGATTCAGATGTCTTCTATGTGTCTATGTGTATGTTTTGTCCACAGGTTCCCTGTCCTCATAGGTCACTGAATCACCTGTCCTCATTCAAGAAGGCTACCAGCCATGACTAGCACAACTTACTATCTTGTTTATTTCCTGTAGGTGAGACAATCTCTCCCCTCATCATGAAACATAAGGCCATGCTTGGGCGTAGTTAAATCTCATGCCCCACCTAGACCAATAATTGACTGCAGAACTGTCACATACTTCTTCCCTAAATCACAGGACTAAATAAAGAAAAGCTGACACCAGAACCAAATCAGAGGACTGTCCTGTTAGGATGGGAGGAAGAAGAGGACAGGCAGCCAATAGTATCCATTGCAAAAGCATCATGATTACAATTGTGGGTTTTGGTGTCCCACGGACCAGCACTGAAATTCCAGCTTCAGAACTTAACCTTAATTATTTAGCCTCTTCTTGCCTCAGTTTTTGCATATGTACAGAATGTCAGATGGTTGGTCTGAGGATTAACTGACACTGCATGTAAAGAAGCAGGCACAATATATGGGATGTTGGTGAGCACTGAGTAAATGATGGCCTGTGAGGAATATTCCTAAGGCTACTGTTACTGACATCATTGGGG
Organism: Pan troglodytes; assembly: GCF_028858775.2. Classification (NCBI taxonomy): domain Eukaryota; kingdom Metazoa; phylum Chordata; class Mammalia; order Primates; family Hominidae; genus Pan; species Pan troglodytes. Next base: position 53,415,809 of record NC_072412.2, read on the forward strand.
ATGTTGTTATCATGACAATCATTATTCATTATTAAAGTCCTCCTTAGCAGCTCTGATTCTGGGCCCAATTTGTAGATTTGGGGGGTTTCTGAGCAGCTAATGAATCAAGGCTCATAAACTGGACAAGTTCACCCCCTCATCCCTGCATGAGGGGATTTCTGTAAGTAGATAAGAGGTGCTGCCCTCCCCACTCCCAGGGAAGCCATGGCACAGACCTCCACTGTCCTTCCACTTTTTAAAAATTCTCCCGATGACTGTGCTTACAGAGACGTGCACCATACCTGCAGACCAGGAGCATGCAGCCCGGAAGAAAGTTGCAGCACCAGTCCTGAGAGTTCATCTTTCCCCTTTCCTGGCTGCCCCTGGTATCTGGTGTCAGAAGAGGCTCCCCAGGAAGTAGCATCTGTGGATCAGGATGGTTTCTGCTTCCCTTTCTTTTTATTATATTCTTGTCTCGCACATGGAAAAGGTGAGCCAGTGAGTTCTAAGGATATTTGTTCTGCCACTATACTCCGAAACTAAACCATCTGCCATCCCCAGTATACAATCCTGGTTGAGTACAGATCAGCTACAGGGTAGTTATGAATTTAAGAATACTGTAGTGCCTTTTCCCATTTCCACCATCAGCTATGAGAATTCCAAGGACACCAGGTGAATGTTCTTCCCCGCCTAACTGTCATGCACCATTCTTCCCTGCATCCTGGAGACTACCCCCGCTCCCCTGTCCTGTCATGACCCTGCTCCAAGTAGGTCTGTTGGCCTTGTTAGCTAGTGTAAACCTTCAGACTGCAACAGAGTCTGATGTGTTTATCTTTATTTCTCAGTGTCCTCGCCCTTCTTATCCTCCAAAGCCCTCTCTTTACACATCTCCTCTACCCCTAATACCCCCATTTATCTTCAGCATTAGTTCCTGGGAGCCCTTTCTATTCTTTTGCTTCAGTCAGTGATATGGTTTGGCTCTGTGCCCTCACCCAAATCTCCTGTTGAATTGTTATTCCCAATGTTGGGGGAGGGACCTGGTGGGAGGTCCCTTGGATCATGATCATGAGGGTGGATTTGGATCATGGGGATGAATTTGGACCATGCGGGTGGATTTGGATAATGGGGGCAGATTTCCCCCTTGCTGTTTTCATGATAGCAAGAGAGTTCCCATGAGATCTGATGGTTTGAAAGTGTGTGGCATCTCCCCTTCACTCTTTTTCTCTCTCCTGCCGCCGTATGAAGACATGCTTGCTTCCCCTTCACCTTCCAGACATGCCTCCTTTACAGCCTGTGGAACATTTTTATGAGTCAACTAAACCTCTTTTCTCCATAAGTTACCCAGTTTCAGGTATGTGTTTAGAGCAGCATGAGAAGGAACTAAAGCAGGCAGTGATGGTGTTTTCTAAGGGAATCAGCAAAATTGAAAATAGTTTTTCCATGAACAGTGACATTAGTGGCAGAGTGGAAGGAACAGGAATCTAGAGTCAGTCATACCTGGCTTCAGAGCCCAGCACTGCCACAGCCATGTGACCCTGTGGAAGTTACTTAACTTCTCTGAACTTCAATTTATTCATCTGTCTGCTGGCATTTTTTAAAGGTTAAATAAGACATAACTGAAAAGTGCTGAGCTTAGGACCTAGCCCAACAAATGACAGCTTTAAATTGTGATAGTTACAGCACTAACAGAAGTAAGTCAATAAGGAAGATTCTATTTTAGGGGAATTCTCAGCCAAGATAAGGGGCACTGTCTTCTCCTTGTCAAGTCCTAATTTAATAAACAAATCATTTTTACAAGATTGTGAAGGAAAAATTCAGAACACCAGGAGGTGGACATCAACCAGAAGGATTTTTACACAAAGCCCTTTCATTTTCTACTTAGCCCTTGGCTGGTGAGTTTTCTGTCATGAAAGGCTTTAAAAGGGATTTCAGTGAGGACCCCTCTGTCTTTCACAAGTCAAGTAAAAAGAGTCCCTTCTACTGTCAACCTTCATGGACCATCCCTGCTCACTCTTCCTGGAGGTGAGGTCACCTCCTCCCTCTTTTATCCTGAATAATTGACAGTAATATATCCCGTTACAGCTTTTCATTTCTCATTTGGAGCAATGAACAGTGGGCTTCCTCTATTCTCTAATAGTGATATTGGAAAGTTGCAAGTAGGTAAAAATTATCATCACAAGTTATATAGCCAGGTATAGAGATTTTTGAAGTATAACTTATGTTCTCATTCTCTCTCTCTCTCTTTTTTTTTTTTTTTTTTCTGAGACAGACTCTCACCCTGTCACCCAGGCTAGAGTGCAGTGGTGTGGTCTTGGCTCACAGCAACCTCCGCCTCCCGCATTCAAGCAATTCTCCTGCCTCAGCCTCCCAAGTAGCTGGGACTACAGGTGCATGTCACTATGCCTGGCTAATTTTTTGTATTTTTAGTAGAGATGGGGTTTCACCGTGTTGGCCAGGATGCTCTCAATCTCCTGACTTTGTGATCTGCCCGCCTCAGCCTCCCAAAGTGCTGGGATTACAGGAGTGAGCCACCACGCCCGGCCCATTCTCTCTAAGTGTATAACTTGTATATATCATCTCTTGGGATCCTAACCTCTCTTAGTGACAATTTACTGATGTTATCCTTTTCCAAATGAAGGTCAGATTATTACAGTGTGTCAGTCAGACTCCAACCAGGAGACAGCAACTACTAGCAATTTGAGCAGGAAATTGAATGTAAAGAATTATTGGGGCTGGGTGCAGTGGCTCACGCCTGTAATCCCAGCACTATGGGAGGCCGAGGCAGGCGGATCACGAGGTCAGGAGTTCGAGACCAGTCTGGCCAGCATGGTGAAACCCCGTCTCTACTAAAAGTACAAAAACTTAGCCGGGCATGGTGGCACGTGCCTGTAGTCCCAGCTACTCAGGAGGCTGAGGGAGGAGAATTGCTTCAACCCGGCAGGCAGAGGTTGCAGTGAGCCAAGATCACACCACCGCACTCCAGCCTGAGTGACAGAGCAAGACTCCATCTCAAAAAAAAAAAAAAGAATTATTAACTAAAATAGGGGATTGGCATGACAGGGGATTGACTAGTAAGAGGTAAAAAAGAATTCTTGAGAATTTAGGAATCACAAAAGGAGGCACAGCCACGACTATGAGGCTGAGGGAGCACCCAGGGAAGAGGCTCCTTCTCTCAGGCTTAGATGCAAAACTCATGGGAGAGCTGTCACTAGATGACAGAGAAGTTGCTGAGGTGCCACAGGAGTGGAACTTGCTGGAAACCACCCCTCTGGGGTGCAGGAGAAAGCTAGCCTCAAAAAGGTGCTTCACCTAGGACCTCACTTCAAAGCCCCATGAGGAGTTAAAGAAGGCAAGCATGGGAAGGTGTCTCAATGGCAGCACTCTGCTGTGAGGCCATTTGGAAGGGTTCAGAGGAATCTTCTGGATGCCTGTGGAGAAAGCTGCTCCCTGCAGGTTGCTGGAGAAGTCACAGGCAGCAGACACCTGTTGAGAGAACACCAGGACCAAGAAATGTTAGCAACCCCTTGAGGTGGAAACCAGGGTGGGAGAAGAATAGTGAAACATTCTTATATGTAAGAAGGAGCTGGAGGCATCTACGCAGGCATGGGGCACACCTCCCCACATGCACCCCGGAGAGGCGGCATGACTCTAGGATCACACTGTCCAATAAGGTGGCCACAAGCCACATCCTTGTATCTTCCTTTACATTTTAAATAATTAAGATTAAAATTAAAATCAGTTTTTCGGTTGTATTAGCCATATTCCAAGTGCTCAATTGCCACACGACACCAGTGGCTACCCTCTGGGACAGCCCCGCTCTGGGAGCTGCTCTGCCTGTGTATCTGGCCATCTGGCCTGGGAGCAGCAGTGTGGTATTTATTGTGTTTGACCCTGAGGCAGTATTGCTGGTTTCTCACAATATTTGTGACACATTCAGGAGATTCAGAATGTCCTGAGTGCTCTGGTGAGGGGACCCAGGTGTTCTAAAAGGGCCAGCTTTATTTTCTTTAGGAGTCTTGCATAGTGTATCAAATTTGTGACCCTATTACACCTATACTTCTTAAACTGGAATCCCTTGGCACATTTAGAAGCCTCCCTGGGGTCCATGTGGGGAGGTGTGCCCCATGCCCACATGGATGCCTCCAGCTCCTTCTTACATATAAGAATGTTTCACTATTCTTCTCCCACTCCTGGTTTCCACCTCAAGGCGTTGCTTACACTTCTTGGTCCTGGTGTTCTCTCAGCAGATGCCTGCTGCCTGTGACTACTCCTTACAAGTGTGCCAAGGAACCAGTGTTCCATGCCCAATTCAGATTTTTGAAATATTGGGTTAGGGCTCTTTCTACATAACAAACAACGTCCATATCCTCTGTTCATCCTAAATTCCTCCACCTGACCTCCATGGCCATGATCTGTATTGCTTTCCCTGAGAGACTTCTCCAAAGCCTGGGAGGCTGTTCTGCCAGTGACAGGCTGGAAGTGCAAGAAATTGGGAGCAGCTATCAGCAATAGCTGATAGAAGTTGGTGTAAAAATAACACAGCTTCTTGTTCCTCAAGTAGGACCATTCTAAGGCATGCATTTCACATAATCTCCCAAAGTTTCCCCTTGGAGTTAAGCTCTAGTCACTTTCTTGGTAATGCACACTTTATTGGCTTTCTTTCCATCCTTGTATCACTTTCCTACTTCTCTTCTATCATATTCTATATCTCCCAAATAAATTACTTGCCCTGAGACCGTGCTTTCACAATCTGCTACTAGGAAAACCCAAGCTAAGATACCCTATGTGACTTCTTAGCATTTTAACACACTAATGAACATTATTACTCCTCAAGAGAGGCAGAGCACATGCAGCAGCTCCCAAATGTGCTGTTGTTGGCTCTACCTTTTCTTGGCATTCCTGTCACATCTCCCTGAACTGTGTTCCATAAAACCCACCTTGGGAAATGCTGGTTTGGAGCAAAAAGATTCCAAGCTTATAACTCTGAGAGTCACTCTAAAGTAGACGTCAGCTTAAAGGCATCAGTCCAATGGGCTGCTGTGGCCTTTGGCTTTATCTTTACAATATTAGGGGTTCTTCTGAGTCAGAATAGAAACAAAATAGAATGCACTTTCCTGTCTCATTCAGAGCCATAATGCATTCCCGAGAGAGCTCTGTGGGAAGCTCTGCTTAAAAAATGGCATCATGCTTGATATGGTTTGGTTGTGTCCCTACCCAAATCTCATCTTGAATTGTAGCTCCCATAATTCCCACGTGTTATGGAAGGGACCCAATGGGAGGTAATTGAATCATGGGGGCAGGTTTTTCCCATGCTGTTCTCATGATCGTGAATAAGACTCACAAGATCTGATGGTTTTATAAAGGACAGTTCCCCTGCACGTGTTCTCTTGCCTGCCACCATGTAAGATATGCCTCTGTTCCTCCTTTGCCTTCTGCCATGATTGTGAGACCTCCCCAGCCATGTGGAACTGTGAGTCCATTAAACCTCTTTTTCTTCATAAATTACCCAGTCTCAGGTATGTCTTTATTAGCAGTGTAAGAATGGACTACTACAATGCTACTAAGAAGAGTGCAGAGAAGGCAGAACACAAGGCCGAAGGGAGTAGGTGGTAGCCGCCTGGGAATACAGTGAAAAGTTAGCCTTGCAGTGTTGGGGTGAAAAGTCAGAAAAGTGATGAGCTAGAAATAAATAAACAATAAATAGCAAAAAATGGAATAAATGTCTTTGTTCTCCACATTTCAGAATATTAGCCTTAAAGGAAAGCTCTTCATGTCTAAAAGAAATACGTCAAAGATAAAATGGAGTAATTGTTACCATATATGGAAGGTACTTCTTGCAACAGGTGTTATGGGATCTTTCCTCACTTCCTACCTCAAGAGTTAAAAACTGAATATAAAAAAAAAGTGGGGTCTGAAAAAGGTTAACAAATACTGTATGTTCTCACTTATAAGTGGGAGCTAAACATCAGGTACTCATGGACATAAAAATGGCAACGATACACACTGGGGACTACTAGAGCAGGGGAGGACAAGGGTTGAAAAACTACCAATTGGGTTCTATGCTCACTGCCTGGGTGACCGAATCATTTGTACCCCGAACCTCAGCATCACAAAATATATCCATGTAACAAACTTGCACAGGTACCCCCTGAATCTAAAATAAAAGTTGAAAAAGAAAAAAATAAAAAAGATTAAGCAAAATCCTACTCATCAGAGCAATAAAGAAGTAGTGTTACATGATATAAACTTTGGAATCAAATAGACCTCGGTTGAATAACGGCCCTGCTATTCAAGCGCACCTATCTGCACTTTAGGTTCCTTATCTATAAAGTGAATACAAAAGTACCTACCTTGTAGGATTGTTGTGAGAAATAAAACTAATTAAATACCCAACATAGTGCCTCAATAAGTAGTACTATCATTAAGTCCATAATAAGTTACTAAAGCATTTAGTATGTCTTAGTTATATTGTTCCCAAAATCTACTGTGGCCAGTTTTAGGGAAAACAACTAAGAACAGGACCCAGGGGTGGATGGACCAGGGCAGGACAGGGCCCACCTGGGAAGAGCAAAGCCCAGCCCGTTCTCTACAGCTCCCACAGCAAACTCACAGAGGCCTGGCTCTCCCCTGTCCAGCAAGACCAGATTCGCTGCTGCGTTCCTATTACAAACGGTTTCAATCTTTCATCAGTGCCCAGAAATATCTCCAGGTTTTAGATTTTCTGACAGTTTCTCAGTCCTACAAAATCAAATAAAAGCCAGGATGCTGAATGTAGTTTTGCCAGTCCATGGAAACATTTCTGAGCATCCCAACCACTCCCCTTAATAAAAGCCTCTCTTGATTCCACTTTTGCTTCCAGCCACCTCCCAACTTTTCCACTCTCTTTTTATTAGTCCATTCTCACGCCACAACAAAGACATACCCAATACTGGGTAATTTATAAAGAAAAGAGGTTTAATTAACTCACAGTTCTGCAGGGCTGAGGAGGCCTCAGAAAACTTATAATCATAGCAGATGGGGAAGCAAACACGTCCTTCTTCACATGGCAGCAGGAAGGGGAAGTACTAAGCAAAAAGGGGAAAAGCCCTTTATAAAACCAACAGATTTGTGAGAACTCACTCACTATCATGAGAACAGCATGAGGTTAACCATCCCCGTGATTCAATTACCTCCCACCAAGTCCCTCCTAAAACACAAGGGGATTATAGGAACTAAAATTCAAGCTGAGATTTGGATGGGGACACAGCCAACCATATCACCCTTCTAAGTACAACTTCTTGCAAGAATAACTCATGCTATCTCCAACCCTCTCCTCCGGTCCTCTCTTGAGCCCACTGCAATCAGGCCTATCCACCTACTGTTGGCAAACCCAATGTTCACTTCTCAGTTTGCACCTACCACAACTGACCCACCAGCAGTGTCCCAGGACATAGTGCTCTCTGCTCTTCCTACCTCACCAGCCCCTTGTCAGTCCCAGCTGCTCTTCATCAGGCCTCTCCTCTTCTACATCTGCCTCACTCCCTTAGTGACCTCATCCATGGCTTTCAGTATCCTCTTCAAGATTTTCTAACATGTCTCGATAAGCTGTCAGCTCTCAAAGGTAGCTCACCAGTGTGGACTTCTGCCCTGAAAATAATCCAAAATCCCTCTCTTGTCCTGTCTATGTCCTGCTTCCTTTTGTGAGAGAGACAAAACATTTCCAATGGATCAGGTCCTTTCTTGGGTCAAGGGTGGACATTGACAACAATCCCACATAGATCCATTTATAAACTGACCTGCTGCTTGTGGAAGATCTTTTATCCTCTTTAAGGTTTTCTAACATGACCTCATGACATATGACATTTTCACTTGTTACAAGACTCTGGACATTTCTTAAGCTGTCTCAGTTTGGGATTCTCATCTATACCTTGGCTTATCAACATTTCACCTACAGGCCAGGTATATAAAGAACATTTTAATCACTTCAGATAGTAGAAGATAGAATACAGCGCACAATATTTAAACAATAGTGAGGCACAGATTTTATTTGCTCTCCTAGAGTTTCCCCTTGGGGTTAAGTCCTAGTAACCCACTGCAGTCATTGACTTGGTAATGCACACTTTCAGAAAGTACACATTTTTAAGATCCTCTATTATGTAATATAACCCAAGATTTTTTTTAGAAGTATTTTCCTGGCAGCAATGTGAATGGACAGAGAGACTGATTAAGGGCCTAGAATGAGAGTCTAGTGAAGAAATAATAAAGGCCTGAACTCCGGCAGTGACTTGGAGGTTGGGTAGGTGCCAAATTTTTTAAAAGTCTGAGCTTATGAGTATAAGATAAAAAATGGTATAAACATCTCCAGCTTGTGAACGTGGAAGCTTGTGACGTCATGGAATAAAACTGGAAATACAGAAAGAGAAAGAGCAGACAAGGGGCTAATTGATGAACCCTTGTGATGGTAGGTTCTTTTTGCCTCAGAAACTAGTAACCCTCTTTCTAACTCATAGGAAAAAGGAGGCCTAAAAATAATCATGATAGGCCGGGTGCAGTGGCTCACGCCTGTAATCCCAGCACTTTGGGAGGCCAAGGAAGGCAGATCACAAGGTCAGGAGTTCGAGACCAGCCTGACCAACATGGTGAAACCCTGTCTCTACTAAAAATACAAAAATTAGCTGGGCGTGGTGGTACATGCCTGTAATCCCAGCTACTCCGGAGGTTGAGGCAGAAGAATCGCTTGAACCCGGAAGGCGGAGTTTGCAGTGAGCCGAGATCACGCCACTGCACTCCAGCCTGGGCAGCAGAGTGAGATTCCGTCTCAAAAAGTAATAATAAAAAATAATCATGATAATCATAAAAAGCACCAAGAGAATCAAGAATAGGTCACCCATGTTCCTGCCTTCCTCCTGCTTGTTGGAGATACTGAAAAACTACATATCCAGGAAAATGTTCTGAACTCACCAAGGCAACAGTATTACATGAAGACAAGGCTAGGGGAGCCAGGCCATACCCTAGGCAGGTATTTGTCCAGTCCAATGGGCATGGCATGTTTAGCGGAGTAAATCCACTAGGAGAGCTGACAAATTAAACTGAGAGCACCACTCAGTAGATACGAAAAAGTCCTGCTTGGTAAAGTGATGGGAAATGGCAGAAGTCAATGAAACAATTGACCCTTCAACCAGAGGTCCCACCTGGGAATCAGCTCCAAAGACTGTAACTGGGTTACTGATGATCAGCGCAGCTCATAGGCCATGAATGTGAATGTTTCTCATCTTGGCTGTCTCACTGTGCTTTCTATTTTTCAGAAATCATTCCTGTTGTTCTGTTTTCAGACTTAAGGAATATGTATGCTGTCGAAATGACACTGCACTCAGAGATGGAAGGAAGGTGTTCTGGCTGTTCAGTTATCCCACTAACATTTTTCAACTCCCACCATGGACCACCCATGGTGGACCCAAACCAGGGATGCTAACATTGCCCACAAAAGACTTTCAGATTAGTAGCCATAACCACAAACATCTTATACAGCACTTATTCCTTTCCAGGCACTGTCCTATATAATTCAGTTATATTTTAGTGCCTTATATATATTAACTCATTTAATCCTCACAACAACTCAGTAAGATAAGTGCACTATTGTTATCATCCCCATTTTAAAGATGAGAAAACTGAAGCAATAAAGGGTAAGAAACTTGCCCAAGGCTACACACAGAATAAGCTAGGATTTCAAATCGGGCTGGCTGAGTTCAGGGGCTGCGCTAGACTATTCTACGCTGTATAGAAACAAATTATCAACAATTGAAATGGAGCATTTCTGGTATTAGATATTAGAAGTGAGGACATGCTGCCCCCAGGGCCAATTTGCATGGAGAAAGGTCAGGAAAAACTTTTCAGCCCTTGAACAGGGTCTTGCCAGATGAATATGGATTCAGTTTCAGAGAGAGGGAAACTTGTGTGCAGAGGCACAAGACAGGCAGCTGGAGGATGTTAGTTCAAGGTGGCTGGGATAAAGGACTGGAAATGGCATAGCAAGGGGAAAATGTGGGCATGTGCTGAGGCCTTATACATTATACCAAAAATAAATAAAAATATCTTGTTTCTGGGCCATACTTTTTCACTTGGTTCACTTAGTTCAGCACTTGAAGTCATCAGAAAATGAGAGAAGCACAGCCCCCATGTGATGAAATGGAATGATAATCTCTCCAGCTAGCTCAGAACTGCTTTTGTTCAAGGCTCCTTAAGTTGCGACTATAGCACAATGAGCACGTCTAGCCGTGTAACCACCACCAAGGCATTTAATGGGGTAACACAAACCAAGCCGGCTTCCATGATTCTTTTGCCCAACAGGGGGCTCTGTTTTTGGGTCCAACGCCAATCAGAAGTGATTCTTCATGCCACAAGATGTCTACAACTCCCTTTCTGTTAGACAACAGTCACAGAGCAGAGAAAAGCCAGGCTTAGAAAGCAAAGCTGCAGTACCAAACAAGAAACTATTCCAGGGAAATAGACAATAAGTAAAGCAAGCAGCCAGCACTCCCTTTAAAGTATCAGAATTGGGGTGAGGGAGGATGAAGCCTCCATAGCAAAGCATGGGATAAATAAGGTGCTTAAGGAAACCCAAAGCAAGCACAGATGCACAGACAGAAGATTTGTGCACCTGACTCTGGAAAATCAAATCCTACGTAGACTGGTGTGAGAAAAGAAGTGTGAGACGTGCAAAGGAATCTAGAGAACTCAGACATGGCAGGAAGAATCCAGCCCAGACCGAAGTAATTCCCTGACCACACCAGTAAGGGCTTTGGTTGTTTCCTCAGAGGGAAAGGACAGGATATTTCCAACCGCATCGTCTCTCTAGTGCCCTTCCTGCTCTTTCCTCCCCTCAGCCCACCCAGCTCAGCTCCATTCCCAGGGTAGGAAACTCAAGCCCCAATCCCCAACTCACTTCACCTGAGGCCTCAGAGAATCCAAACATAGGAACAGTCTCTTGCGATGGGTACCGCAAGCACCAGTCCCACTCCTGTGTCTCCCAGACCTAAAGGCTGGGTCTGGGTCCTCTGTTCCCACCACAGCTCCACATCTGGAAGGGCAGATGTGCACCCAAGGAAGTTCCCTCCAGCCCCAGACCTGACTGCTCATGGATTGGAGGCAGCGCGGGAGTCCGGGACAACCTTGCCTTTTCTGCCGCTCCATCCGCACAGGGCACTGCAGCCTCTGTCTCTAGACCTCTGAAAATGAACAGGTTGCACACAAGCTCCAGTTCATCCCCCTCTGCTGAAAGGGGCACTTCCTGTCCTTCAGTCCCCCAAAAATGACTCACTCTCCAAAGTAGTGGTCTCTGATACTTCTTGCTGGAGAGAACCAAAGTACATATTTTCATCAGTGAGGAAGCAGTCTACTATATCTATATTTCCGCACTATTAGTTACACATTGTTGACTGCATAGTAAAATGTGTATAGTTCTTTTTCCATAATGTGAACTCAAATACTTTGTGTTTTTTCTCTTCATAAAGTGCTGAGTCACAGGACCACTTCTGGAACAGATCAGTGTAGATTATCTGGTCCCTCATGACAAATATAGTTACAATTCTGATGTCCAGAGCAGACCTCATCTGGATTCATGTCTGCTAGATGTGTTGTAATCATTCAAATTAACCCAAGCACAGAAAACCCTAGAAAAAACAAGATAGGCCTATGTTATAAGTGAAATGAAATATGGATGAGCTACATGGCTCTTCCAAGAGGCAGAGCTGGGTGCTGATTCTACGTATCATCGTGTGTGTGTGTGTGTGTGTGTGTGTGTGTGTGTGTGTGTGTGTGTGTGTGTAAAAGAGAGAGAGTGAGAGAGAGAGAGAGAGAAATTGCCTGAAAGCTTTGGGCTGGCCCTATGGTAAGAATGGTCCAACAATGTCCTACCTCATCCCCTCCCAGGACTCACTTCTGAAATCCTGATTGAAGTCTGTGGTATGCCTGGTGCCCTAGTACTTAGGGAGTCAACTTGGAGATTTATCCCTTAGGATCCCTGGCTTGAATTGTCACTTTCCAGAAGTCACAACTGATAATTTATTCTTACTTTGCCCAGGATGCAACACCCCCCACACTCAAATATTCACCTAAGTGGTGATGTAGGGGAAGACTGGTTATGAAGGATTCACGGTTTTCTCAGTCAATTCCAGATTCTGTTTCACATGAGCTGAGCACCACCTCAAAGCCTCAGGCCACTAATCGCTGTCAAGTCACAGCTGTGCCAATCAATGTGCCTCCCTGTAATTTAAATCTCACATGACTGACTTTTTAAAACCTATCTAACTCAAAAATGTTAAGTACATAGGCTCTGGGATATGTTTTATTTTTATCTCAGAACTGTATCTTCTCCCCCAAAATTGTATTTAAGTGGTTATTTCCTTTTAATTTTTGGAATGAAGACACTGCCTTTTGGCCAGATGCAGTGGCTCACACCTGTACTCTCAGCACTTTGAGAATCCAAGGCCAGAGGATCACCTGAGGTCCGGAGTTCAAGGCCAACCTGGGAACACAGCAAGGCCTCATCTCTTTAAAAACAATTAGCTAGGTGTTATGGCTTGTGCCTGTAGTCTCAGCTACTCAGGAGGCTGAGGCAGGAGAATCCCTCGAGCCCAGGAGTTTGAGGTTAAAGTGAGCTATACTCATGCCACTGCACTCCAGACTGAGTGAAAGAGTGACTCTGTCTCAAAAAAATAAAAAAATGCCTAGAAAGAAAATAAACTTGAATTTTGTGGCAAAACAAGTCTCACTAGGAAATACAATTGAGAAAGCATATTGGCTCTTATATATATTTATCTCCTGTAAACAGACTCTAAAATAACTGAAGCACATATGTTGGGGTTAGGGGCCTGGTTCCTTTCTTTATGAAGTGAGTAAAGTAGTCCCAGAAAATGAGAAAAATTACCATTGCTAGAAGACTCTAATTTAAAACCAAACAAAGTTGAAGGATTGCTAATACCTTCAGAATCTCTGATGAAACAAACATCTACTAAGTTCATCAGAAGACAGAAGTAGGGCACCTTGCCTTTTAACACTTTCCACATTTTCCTTTGTGCATCCTCTTAGTTTGGATATACAGTCATTCATTGCTTAACAACAGGGATATGTTCTGGAAATGCATCATTAGGCAATTTCATCATTGTGCAAACATCATGGCATGTACTTACACAAACCTAGATGGGATAGCCTGCTAAACATCTATACTCTATGGTACAGCCTATTGCTCCTAGGCTACAAACCTGTGCAGCATGTGACTGTACTGAATTCTGTATGCAACTGTAACACGATAGTATGTGTGTAGACTGTCCTGCTCCTTACCTCTCACTTCTTATGGAGATCCCCTGCCTCCGCAGCTGGCCACCATGGCAGCAGGGAGACAAATGGAGTCATCACTCAGAGCTCCTTTTACCTTCCTGTCCATAGGACTTCAAGAGGCTGCAACAACTTGCAGAGAACAGAGTGGACAGAGTGTGGCTGAAATGCACCCGTGCTCAGCATCAGCGAAAGCCACCATTCACTGGGGAGCATTGGAAAGTGAGAAATACAGGCAGACTCCTGTCTACACCTGGCTCATCAGAGAGCCAAACCCCAAAATGACCTAGAAAGCAAGGAGCTCAACCCACAGCCCAGGCTTCATTCTGCAGCCACCTTAGAGAAACCCCTCTACCCATCCCCTCCTTTAGTGGATAGTGGAGCTTCGTTTTGAACATTGAGGTTTGTGATATACAAGTATGGGAGCTTTAAAGTGAAGCAAGGACAAACACCATAAAAAGAAAACAGTTTTGAGCATCCCAAAAGAATCTCTGCAGAACACCAAGAAATGTCCAAAAGACACTTCCACAGACTAAAATGCTCTGTGGTCACCATCTTGAAATTCTTAAGAATTTTTTAACAAGGGGCCCCATATTTTCATTTTGCCCTGGGTTCCACAAATTCTGTAGTCCTTCCTGATAGAGTCTTCCCATATTGGAAACACCTGTGTCTAAACAACCAGAGAAAATACTTTGGGAAGAGATGTCATAAAAGAACTGAAATCAGCAAAAACCCCCAGGTGGGATATATTACCTCTCCTGCTTACAAAATTTATCTTTCAGGTTGTCTGAATTTTTTCACTTCACTTTGTCAAATGGCCTGAAATGTTTTTCCCTTGGGAAAAAAATGGTGAAGAAAGGAAAGAAAGAAGAGGAGAAAAATTCTGTTTTCTAAAAAATAGCACTATAAACACACAATGATATCACTCATCCAGACAACAGTGTGAATTAATTTAATCTACCCACTTCTCTTTCTCCTGATCTCTGCCAGGAGGTGGGGAGAGCTCTGCAACACTGCCACTGGGTGGGGAGAGAGAGGCAGAACGGGTGGTCTGGAGAAAGGGCTCCCAGTCACAGAGATGCCACAGTGGCACCTCTGGGTATCAGTTAAGACACTGATGTTGGAGACAGGAGAGTGCCCCAGAAGGCAGATAAGGAGTGCAGAGAAGGAGTCAGAACATGCTAATGACACACTTAGCCTCTTCCATTCTAGAAATTTGCCTAGGACAGGTGAGTGCCAAGGACAAGTCAAGATCCCTTTCCTTTTCTGCATGCACTGAGTCCTATTCCATAATGAATTATAGAACTAATTAACATCAGCAATTTAGCTACATTGTGTCCCAAAGACATTTACAAACAGGCCTAGCACAGTGCATACATAGCAGATTTTCCAAGGGCAACAAATGCCCTTAAAATACCAAAATGCTGCTTTACAAATTAATGTTTAGGACACTTCTAGCCAAAGGTTAGATATAACCTGAATCCTATTCCACTGATGCACATAACGAAGGTAAATACCAGAGATATATTCCTACAAATAAATTTATTTTTAATGTGCATCCGTCCTTTCTACAGATACACTTAATTAGTAAAATAAATGAAACAATAACTTTTGGCATCACTTGCCAAGAATGTTGAAGATTGAAATCGAATGATTAAATCTTTTAACCTAGAATGTAATGGGCACTTTTCTTCCCAAAACTCCACCTTCCTAATTCATCCTTATGCGAAATGAACAACGGATGAATTTCCATATTTCCATGGAAACCAGCAGGAGTCGCTTGCCCATTTGACAGGTGAATGCACAAGCCCATAGTGGAACATGTTCCCAGACTAACATTTTTCTCTCTCTGCTGCCCTACGTATCCGTGATCACCAGCACACAGCCCTATGTAGCCCACAAAGTCTTTTTCCCTGTTTCTCCCTGCACACCAGCCAGCAGCAGGTAAAATGTACAAAGCACCAACCATGGGCTGCTCTAAGTGCCTTTCTTCTAATCCTGATGACAGCCGTTGAAACTGGTGCTATTGGCCCAATTTTGCAGATGGGAAAACTGAGGTTCAATGAAGTAAGGGGTTCACTCAAAGTCACCAAGCAAGCTAATGGTCATGTTAGACTCTCCACCAGCTACTGTGCTGCTTGGGAGAGCAGGTAGGTGGGTGAAGGGAGTTGGGAGAAGGCAGAAGGGGGAATAAACATTGAAGACTCACTGTTCACTTTACAACTTACCTCTCAGTCAGGCTAGGTATCAACCCAGGTGGACAGAAGGAGGCTCCCGCTTCACCCATGAAGATCTCAGCCCCAGAACACAGCCTGCATATCGCCTTTACAGCAGGAGCTGTGTCCCACCCTCACAACCAAGCCTGAAATCTGTCATTGTATCTCCACCAGGATCACCACAGAGGCTTTGCATAAGTGCACAGACTGTAAGCGGCTAGGCTGAAGATGACAGGACAGGAGCTATAGCTATTACTAGCATTGTGAAGGTTATGCTGTATGTGACCGTGAGCAAAGAGAACGAGAGGGTCTCCTTTCTTCCATGCTTCCTTGTTTTATCATTTTCATGTGCCCCAACAGCTCTTAAGATGTCCCAAAATATCCCTTTGGATCATATATTATGAACATTTAAATATTATCCATTTTATCACCCTAGGCATTCCAACAAATCTCAATGTATAGCTTTTTTTTTTTTTTTTTTTTTTTTTTGAGGCAGAGTTTTGCTCTGTCGCCCAAGCTGGAGTGCAGTGGCGCAATTTCAGCTCACTGCAACCTCCACCTCCTGGGTTCAAGAGATTCTCCTGCCTCAGACTCCCAAGTAGCTGGGATTACAGGCGTGCACCACGATGCCCAGCTAATTTTTGTATTTTTAGTAGAGATGCAGTTTCACCATGTTTGGCCAGGCTGGTCTTGAACTCCTAGCCTCAAGTGATCCACCCGCCTCAACCTCCTGAAGTGCTGAGATTACAGGTGTGTGCCATCATACCTGGCCAGCATTTTTATTAACTAAGCTTTGCCACAAGAATGACATAGAATGTGAAATTAACGTGAAGTCATAAGCATGGAAATCATTGACATATATAAATGTTCTCAATTTTACCTTTCTAACTCCTTTATTAACAAATAACTTATGGGCTGGGTGCAGTGGCTCAGGCCTGTAATCCCAGCACTTTGGGAGGCCAAGGCAGGTGGATCACCTGAGGTCAGGAGTTTGAGACCAGCCTGGCCAACATGGCAAAACCCTGTCTCTACTGAAAATACAAAAATTAGCCAGGCATTGTGGCGGGCACCTGTAATCCCAGCTACCAGGGAGGCTGAGGCAGGAGAATCATTTGAACCTGCGAGGCGGAGGTTGCAGTGAGCCAAGATCACGCCATGGCACCCCAGCCTGGGCGACAGAGCGAGACTCTGTCTCTAAATAAATAAATAACGTATTTTCTCCTTGGTTGCTACCCAAAGTCCCACTGATGACAACGATTCTCAAATCTGACTGCACATTCAAATCACCTGTGGATCTTTTACACACCATGGTACTTAAGCCCCAGCCCAGACCAAGTGAATCAGGCAGGGCAAGGCCTGGATGTTGTTTAAAAATTCCTGGATGATACAAAAAAGCTTCTAAAACGGAGACACTTTAGGGTAATTTGCATCACCTGGGGATATTTTTTAAGTACCGGTGCCTGGACCACCCCCACCCACGAGATTTCCATGTAATTGGTCTGGGATGAGCCTATACAAAGCTCCCCAGGTGACTGTAATGTGCAGCCAAGTTTGAGAACCACTGCAGAGCCCAAAGAGAAATGATTATTCAATAGAAAAGATGGGAAATTAAAGAGCCAAAAAAAGTAAGAAAACCATTCACACTTCTCTGAGCAGTTGAAACCCAACACTTCTGGTTCCATTCTGGTCTCCTTCCAAACATAAGCATTAGTGGAGGTAAAGCTTGCTCCTCACACATCCTCAGGCTGCCTCCTTTCTGTTCCCTCCAAGACTTCCTGCTTAGCTCTTAAAAGCGTGGACTTAGAAACAAAGAACCCTGGGTTACAGTCGCAGCTGGGTGACTCAGGCAGTGTACTTACCTGCCTGTCCCAGTCCCCTCCTATATAAAGTGATTAGCAAAGAGCTGACACACCATAAGTACTCAATAAACACTGGCTGTTCTACTTACTGGTGGTCTTTCTTCAACTCTTGTGAGGCAGGAGAATAGGGTCTGGAGGCAGGGAACCTAAGGCTGATTCACGCTGACTTCATAGAACTAAATCAAAAGGAAAACCCCAACTTTCCACACCTAAGTAACAAAAGGACTGGAGGCTACTCCCTTTGCAAACCCCCAACCCCCTTTCTGCCTGGAAGATGGAAAATTGAAAGTAAGTACCTCTGATTGGTTGCGAAAAGAACCAATCAGATATTTGCATAGGAGTGTAACTTTGTAACTTCACTTCAGCCTCGCGGGCCACTACTTTATTTGCATGAGGTGTACACCAAGTGGCCAATGGAAAACCTCTAGAGGGTATTTGGACCCCAGAAGATCCTGTAACCATGTCCCTTGAGCCGCTGCTCTGGCGGCTCCCACCCTATGTAGTGCATTTTCACTTTCAATAAATCTCTGCTTTCCTTGCTTTGATGTGTGTTTTGTCCAATTCTTTGTTCAAAATACCAAGAACCTGGACAACTTGCGGTCAAGACCCTCTACTGGTAACATTTGTTGGTAATAACTAATAATGATAATTAACACAAATAGGCTTATGATGTTCTAGGTCCTGTTCTAAATGCTTTACATATATTACCTCATTTAATTCTCACAATCACCCACAACTCTGAGGTAGTCATGAGCTTTGGCAGAAACTAATGTGATCCTCGATCATCCGAAGAGTCCATCGACCCTCTCCCAACAGTCAGGGAGAGCCCAGCACTGCCTTCTCTTTGTCCACCTCTTTGTTGGTTTAACATCTGCCTAAGCAATTTTACCTGTGTCTTTTCCGTTTGTTGAAAGGCTTCAAACAAAATAACTTGTTTAAAGGCCCAGACACAGTGCCCAGCACCTAGGACTTTCAGGCAATATATATTTCCCTGTCGTCCTTAACGAGTTTGACTTCTCAAGCCCCTTGGGGATTATTTTCTCCCGAGCAATGTGCCTGCAGTTCTAAGTTCACAGCCCAGTGAACAGCTGTGCCTTCTGTTCTGGCCCCCAAATTGGCCTGTGGGCTGGCCTACAGGTCCAGTGCTGGGGAATGGCAGCAGGTGTCAGGCATGAAGGAAGCACATCCGGAAGGGACCACCACTCCTCAGAGAGACATCATTGCCCTGACAAGCTGGTGTCTGAATGTCATCTCCTTACCACTCCATCCACCCATTGACCCTACATTCGAGCTAAGTGATTTCCTTCCACCGTTCATTCTTCCCCCACAGTCTATAGAGCACTGTACTTCCCCTGAGTTTGCATCCAGTATATATTTCGAACCCTTCCTCCAGACCTCCCTGAGCCTCCCATTTAGCCTTGTTGGTTCAATGTAAGCACTTCTTCAAAGTCACCCCTGCTTTGATGTGCATCCATGCCAAGAATTACCAGTAATGTCTGTATCTTATTCCTGATTGCCCAAACCTTTTACATAGCTTCCTAGAAGCCAACTTTTAAGGTATCGTTCAGTAATATCACCACTTCTGAATCATCCATTAACTTCCCTTACTTATGGCTCTGCTTTTTGTCTGGTACTATCTGTCTGGGCATCATTTTTGACATTTTCCTGGCCCCTTATTTTTAAGCCATGAAGTTTACAAAACCAGTTCATCTAAGTATGGGTAAAAACAATTTCTCCCCTTCTAGAAACGTAAGGAGGAAAGCGCATGTAGAAAACCTTTCCGACTATATTGGGGGATTAGAGGTGGGTTCTGAAGATGTTGTGGAATGCTGTTTCCCCATGGTTTCCAGGATAGCTTTCAGGAATCCTTTTCTGTAGAATAGTCAAAGGGAGCCCCACTGAGTCATCTGCAGGATTATTATTCAGTGGGAGGAATTCATGATATGGGGTCCAACTGTGTGAGCTGGGATTCTGAACTCCATCAGGTAGTTGTGAACCTGTGTCAGGTAGCTGAGTATGTAGCCTTAGGCTATACTTCACATTCCTGACTTCAGTTTCCCCTTCTATATAATGAAGACAATAGGATTGTTGGTAAATCAAAGGAGATAATGCATTTTAAAGACCGAGCACACAGTTAATATTCCAGAAATTATTGCTATGGTTTTTATTATCATCTTCATTATGTTTATTAGGAACTTCTATTCTCCAGGCTGCATCAAAAACTGAGTGCTGGAAAACACATCTGCGAATAGGGAGGTAGGACTAGATAGGCGTTGATATTCTCTGACTCTGTGGTCAGTGTGCATGCAGGAAGAAGCAGAGCCCCATCCCTGGCATTTCTGGCCCTCTCCCATCCCACTTTCCCCATCCTGCTGCCGCACTCCTTCCTCAGCCTGTGCTAGTGACAGCTGAGAGTTTCGACCGTGCAGTCTGGCCCAGCATCTATCTCCTTAACCAGTACAAGCCTCTGTCTCCTTAGCCCTGCTCCTCTTCCTCTCCTTTGTTTCCTGAGGGTGCTGCTGTAGACTCAGATGAGCTGCTGGCAGCTCAGTGAGGAAGCACTCAGAGCTCATTTTTCCCCCTTATCATATGAATTATGTTAAAGACTAAAAATGCCAGGATGCACTCTAAACTAGTAACGGCAGTTGGAGGCGTGGAGGTAGCAGGGGGAGAAGGAGGTGGTTGAGAGTGTACGTTTTTGACTTTTTATTTTATATAATTTTTAAGCATTGTGATTACAGGTAACATTTGCCTTCTTTTTAGTGTTTTTTCATTATTCAAATATTTTAACCTGACTCATACCTTTTGAAGATTAAAGAAATGAATAATAAAGATTTATCATTCCAATTACATGAATTTTTCTCTGAGTCAGGAATTCCACAGCAGTAATGCTTGTTTCATTTGGGTTCTATAGAATGAATATCCCATGCTACATCTTTGAGCCTTGCAAGATGGTAGAGGAAATTCACTGCCATGCATGAGAAAGGCCAACAGGGAGTCTGAAGGGGAGAGGATGAGGTGATCCTTAGAAGGAAAGAAGCAACTGCCAGCCAGGGCTTGGCCTGCAGGTCTCCTGCGTTCCTCCTCCAATACCCTGTATTCTGGAAGAATCCCTGCATTCATCTTCTAAGCTTACTTTGTAGTCATCTTTTGTAGTTAGGGCACAGTTAAAAAGAGATTTACTTGCTCAATATTTGACACATGGACTCACCTATTGATGCTAAGTGCTAGACACACATATGGAGCAAAGCAATGTTCTTTGTGTTCATTGTTAGGCATGCGGTGATGCTTTTGAAAGGCCTGCAGTGCCAAAGGGTAGATACTACCTTTGCAAACAGTGCACTGTGTATTCTCTTTTTTTTTTTTTTTTTTGAGACGGAGTCTCTCTCTGTCATCCAAGCTGGAGTGCAGGGGCGTGATCTTGGCTCACTGCAACCTCTGCCTCCTGGGTTCAAGCGATTCTTCTGCCTCAGCCTCCCAAGTAGCTGGGACTACAGGTGCATGCCACCAGGCCCGGCTAATTTTTGTATTTTTAGTAGAGACGGGGTTTCACCATATTGGCCAGGCTGGTCTCGAACTCCTGACCTCATGATCCACCCACCTCGGCCTCCCAAAGTGCTGGGATTACAGGTGTGAGCCACGGCACCCGGCCACTCTGTGTATTCTTAAATCCAGCTTCAGACCTAGGGTGAGCTCCTATTCAAAACATAAGGTCTAAGTTTATCTCAATCCATGTGTTGCCAAACTTTCTGCCAAACATTGCCATAGACACATTTCTCTGAATCTTAAATTCATTCCCATCAACTAAATACGTGCTTAGCATTGTCATTGTACTTTAATTTAAAAGAGTCCAAACCAAGTATAAATGGATAAACCTTTTGGAGGGCAATTCAGCAAGACCTACCAAAATTTATTTTACTTCTATGAATTTACTTGCCTGTGTGCAGAAATAAATGCACACATCTATGCATTATAACATTCTTTGTTAACAGACTCATTGGAAGCAACACAAGTCTATTTTTAGAGGACTGGTTAAATACATTATTCTACACCCATACAATGGAATATATGGAGTCATTAAAAAGAATGAGGTAATCTCTAAATACTGACAATGAAGATGTCTAAGACACATTATCAAGGGGGAATAAAAGAGGTCCACTCTATGTATGAGGAGCCTACTTATATAAGCAGAAAAATAATTTGTTGATATGTTCACATAGATATTAAAAATGTGGAAAATATTTGAAAAATCTTTGATTTCATATAGTACTTTCTAATATAAGGCTATGATGTGCCAAGCACTGTTTTAAGCTCTTTATAGATATCAACTCATTTAATTCTCATGAGAACCTCTGGGGTAGGTGCTATTGCTATCCCCACATTTCAGATAAGGAATGGGAAGACAGAGAGCTTGAGGTCACACCCTGAAAGCCTGTGCTGGCTACAGCAGATAGTTTGACCCATGCAGTCTGGCCCAGCCTGCTCCTTCTTTCTAGTACTGCTTTAGTTTTTTTTTAAATAAGCAGCTATTGCTTTTATTTAAAATTTCAAGAATTAATAGAAAAAAAGAATCTAAACCCATTTGGGGCATATCAGTTGCCATTATAAGGCATTCATACACATTACTGCCTCAGGTTCAGGTATTGAGGACAAGATTCAAAAATGTGAGCAGGTTACTTGTCTTTTAAGTGATAGAAAAAGCAGAATTTGTTTCAACTCTTGATGTTTCCTGAAATCTAGCTCAAGAGGGAAAGTTGGTTTTAGAGATCCTGTTTTTCAGACATGCTTCTATGAAATCTTGATAGAGGAGCCAAGAGTACAAGCCTTAAGCAAGGGAGCTCTCCAATAAGACCCTCATTCAACAAGGAGGCCGGGGAATAGATTGGGAGAAGTGGGAAGCTGTGTTGGCTGTGGATACCCAAGAGTCATGGAGAGCTTAGGAACAGCATAGCAATTACCCTCCCCTCTAAGGCAGACACTTAAATTGTTGGAAACACCCCACAGGTCACTTCCTATTGGTGGTTTTAGCATTAACAAGCTGGAGGGTTATTTTTGCTGTTCCACTTAGCTGATGGCATCCCACATGAAGGTTTATTAGAAGTACTAAGAGGTATACAAGGGTGTGGAAAACAAAGAAGAAAACATAATTAACTGGAAAACAGAAAGAGAGGAAGGTCCATGATCTGACTGAGGAAGGAAAACAGCAACCCTAAGCCACATATATAGAAAGAAACAAACAAGAGTGCAAGAGCGGGGAAGGGAATCCCAAGGACACCCCGGTCTGCTGGGGAGGGCAACCATAACAGTCACAAATTTTGGTTGCAAATAACAAGAACCAGGCCAAGGTATCTTAAGGAAAAGGTGGTGGGTGCAGTATTACAAGGGTGGATCAGTGTCTCACAGAAGCCAGCAGCCACTCACAGTCAGGTAGGAGCAAAACTGGAAACTGGAAATCCAGAGGCACCCTGGGAGCAGAATTTTCAGACATGCCAAAATTTCAGTCAGTGGATCTCCTTCACCCCACCTACATGGCAGAAGGAAGCAATGTCTGTATTTGGTCATCTTCCCCAAGCTCTAGTGGTTGGCCTCCAAAACTCAAGAGACAGTTCCAACATCTACAGCAAGTTGGCGGTGTCCTTGGCTCCCCGGATTATTTTGCAATCTGCTGCTCACACCTCTTAGCTGTCTTGACAGGAGGAAAGGGAGAGACGGCATTTCCTTTTCTCTGTATGATGCCAACTTCTTTTCTCCCCTCATTTTTATCTTCCTTCTTTCTTCTTCTATGACACTTCTTTGACTGGCCAGAAAATTACTTACAGTCTCCCTTATGGCATCTTTTGCCCCCTCCCCCAGCCATGAAGCACCCCCATTGTACATTTCTGGAACTGTTCATTGATTGCTCAGAATGGAGTAATTCTCTGTCTGCATCTAAGCCCAATGCACACACAGCAGCAGCTCCCAGGGTCCATGGAACTGCAGATAGCAGGGTCCAGAAACCTTAGACTGCAAATCTCATCTCAGGATTACTAGTTTTCAGATAAGGAACTGTCTTGATTTGGTTTCTACTGAAAGCAGAGCCTGAGATGAGGACTCAGTGCAGGTAGTTTATTTGGGAGATGAGCCTAGGAAGCAGTAACAGGGGAGTATGAGAGAGAAAGGGAAAATGTCCATTTCAGAGTATATTATTGAGTCATCTCTGTAGGCAACAGGGGCTCCACTCTGCTGGGGACCTTTGGGAAGTGTTCTTATTCTTCCCCTAATTATCAGCCTGAAGTTGTATCCACTCATTCCAACCACCTTCTGTTGAAACGTTATCCCCCAGGGGTCTGTGTGCCTCTCCACTTCCTGGTTGCTCCTGTGCATGGGCCAAGAGGGCTCCCACGATTTTGAAGAAGGTCCTCGAAGCAGAGGAAAAAAAGAAAGCCGGGCTTGGAGCAAGATGCTGTCAGCAGAAGGGAAATCCAACCTTGCAGGGAACAGCCCACTACACTGAGCCAAATTCAGGGGTAGGCTAGGGGGATGTAACACAAAACCCCACCTAGGATTTGTTTTTAATTGCTCAAAGTAATATGTGTACATGGTAAAAAAAAAAAAATCAAATAGAGAAGAATATACAGTAAAAGCAGCAATCTCCAACTCCACTCAGCCCAATACCAAGTTCCGCTACCCAGAACCAACCACGTGAAACTGCTACTAGTTTTTCTTACCTCCAGTTGCCCCTGATTCTTACTCTTCCTCAAAAGAAATACACTGTAAAATCATCCATCCTCTCCATATCAAGGATTTCTCATGAAGTTTTGGGTTTTGATCCTAATCTACCTTTCATCCAAGGAATCATAGATAGGAAAATGTATAAGGGATTTAACCCCAGAAAATTAGCTCTTTGCATATAGGCATTCACACCTAATCAGGGCTGCTCTTAGCACTGAGCTCTTCAGTACAGGCATACCTTGGAGATATTGTAGGTTCGGTTCCAGACCACAACAATAAAGCAGATATTGCAGTAAAATAAGTCACAAGAATTTTTTGGTTTTCCGGTGCACATAAAAGTTATGTTTACACTATGCTTAATAGACTATAATCTATTAAGTGTGCAATAGCATTGTGTCTAGAAGGATGTTCATATCTTAATTGAAAAACACTTTTGCTGAAAAATACTAATGATGGTCTGAGCCTTCAGCAAGTTGTAATCTTTTTGCTGGTGGAGGTTCTTTCCTTGATGTTATGGGCCTTGACCTGGATTAGGCTCTGGTTTATGGGAAATGCTATGGCTGATTTGATCTTCTATTTAGACTACTCAAACATTCTTCATATCAGCCATCGGGCTATTTCACTTTCTTATCATTCATGTGTTCACTGGAGTAGACTTTTAGTTTCCTTCAAGAACTCTTCCTTTGCATTCACAATTTGGCTGTTTGGCTCAAGAGGCCTAACTTTCAGTCTATCTCAGCTTTCAACATGCCTTCCTCACTAAGCTTAATCATTTCTAGCTTTCAATTTAAAGAAACACATGACTCTTCACTTGAACAGTGAAGCCATTGCAGGGTTATTAATTGACCTAACTTTAATATTGTTCTGCCTCAGGAAATAGGAAAGCCCAAGGAGAGGAAGAGAGATGGGGGAGCTGCTGGTCGGTGGGGCAGTCAGAGCACACACGCATTTATTAAGTTTGCCATCTATGGGCATGGTTCAAGGCACCCTAAAACAATTACAATAGTAACTTCAAAGTTCACAAATCACAGATCACTTTAATGGATATAATAATAATGAAAGTGTTTGAAATATTGAGGAATATGTCCTATTAGTTTGGCTTAGTTTTGAGGGGACTTGATTGAGCTGAAGGATAATGAAGACTTCCAAGGTGATGCAGAATTCTGTGTCATGTTAAAATTCAGTATATTACTTCCAGAACTGTTATGAAACTTATGTTATGAAATTTATGTGCCTAAAGTTTAGGCAACTTTTGCTTCTACCTAACTTTCTGAAAATATTTTCTTTTTCAGAAAGGTGTTGAAATAAAAATTAAATACAAGTTGAGAAACATGTTAAGAGTTACTCTCTGTGAAATAAATCTGGAGTCAGAATGTAAACATATGCTTATTGAACAGATCTCAATTTTTTTGAGACCAGTTTATTCCTGTTATTGCCACTAGTTTCATTGACTTGATCAATATTATGCACTCTGAATGAATAAAGTTGATTAAATTTTTTGTGTGTGTGTTGCTTTTGTATTCAGGCTTTAACCCATCCATTGCCATTTTTAGCATTAAAAAATTTATAGAACTATGGATATTTGGCTGGCTTTCTTTCTTTCTCTCTCTCTCTCTCTCTTCTGTTTTTTTTTTTTTTGACGGACTCTCGCTCTGTTGCCCAGGCTGGAGTGCAATGGCATGATCTCTGCTCATGGCAAGCTCCGCCTCCCAGGTTCACACCATTCTCCTGCCTCAGCCTTCTGAGTAGCTGGGACTACAGGCACCCACCACCACGCCCGGCTAATTTTTTTTTTTTTTTTTGTATTTTTAGTAAAGACAGGGTTTCACTGAGTTAGCCAGGATGGTCTCGATCTCCTGACTTCTTGATCCGCCCGCCTCAGCCTCCCAAAGTGCTGGGATTACAGGCATGAGCCACTGTGCCCGGCAGGGTATTTGGTTTTCTAATCAGGTAGCCTGCTATGGATTGAATTTTTGTATCTCCCCCAAATTCATGTGTTGAAGCCCTAATCCTCAGTATGATAGTGTTTGGAGGTGGGGCCTTTGATAGGTTATTAGGTCATGAGGGTGCAGACTTTCATGAATGGCATTAGTGCTCTCATAAGAAAGGATATGAGAGAAATGATTTCTATCTTGGCCACGTGAGGCTACAGTGAGAAGAGATGGCTGTCTACAAGCCGGAAAATGGGCCATCACCATTTACCAAATCTGCTGGCACATTTTTCTTAGACTTCCAAACCTCCATAAATGTGAGAAATAAATGTTTATTGTTTAAACCACTCCAGTCTATGGTATTTTTGGTATTAGCAACTTGAACTAAGACATGCTGTATTGTTAAAAATTCTTGAATGTTTTTGTGTTAAAATATTTGTCTGTGTATGTGTGTATGTGTATAGATCAGATATATTTCCTTGTTGCTTTATTCATTGGTCCCTGTTAATTTAGCTCTGATTATGTCTAATCTAGGGAATATTGAAGACAATTATGTTATTGCCTACCCACCCTTACGAGTCTCTTTTTGCAGCAAAAGATTCCCAAGTTGTGTTCCTTACTATCCTCATCACCTACCTTTGAGTCCTGTCCAGTGTGGCAAAGTCCTTAAAAGTAATGTCTCAGGAGTGGTAGCTCATGCCTGTAATCCCAGCATTTTGGGAGGGAAGGCAGGCAGATCACTTGAGGCCAGGAGTTTGAGACCAGCCTGGCCAACATGGCAAAACCCCATGTCTACTAAAAACACAAAAATTAGCTGAGCGTGGTGGCACACGCCTATATTCCCAATTACTTGGGTAGCTGAGTCACGAGAATCACTTAAACCTGGGGTGAGGCTTGTCGTGGGGGAGGTTGGTTGCAGTGAGCTGAGATTGTGCCACTGCACTATAGTCTGGGTGACAGAGCAAGACTATGTCTCAAAAAAAAAGAAATAAAAAAAAAGAAAGAAAGAAAAAGAAAAAGAAAAAAATAAAATGTGTTGATCATAAGAGGAGACTAAAACAAGTGAGCATTGACATAATCAGCTCTAGTAAATCTACTAGGCAGAGCTAATGAGAATTCTGTGTATATATTTTCCTACTCAAGTAATTTGAAATATTATGTGAAAAAGTTATAACTAAGTCTGTGGTTCATGGAATGGTTTTTAAGCAATATTCCTTAGAAAGGAAGAAAAAGTTGGGTTTTGCTATGTCACCTGTCTTCTTATACATTTTTTAAAAAGATCCTTCATTTTGTTCAAATTATTCATAGACTTTGCATCTGTTTTTGAGTTGGATTTCCTAAATGGTACTATTTGTTCATCTGCAAACACCTGAGTTACAAAAGGTTTTCTCAAATGAGGTCATTCATTGAGTCAGAATATTTCTCCAAAAAAGGCCACAGGGAAGGGCAAGTGTTTGTCATTTGAATTTTGCCCTTTCTTAGGAAGTTGCTTTGGCTACATGTTAGGAGACCAGTTTCTGGGGGAAAAAAAAAAAAATCTATGTGTGAATGTTCTGGCCTTTCCATAGGCAACGACAAAGGCTTTCCCTGGCAGTCTTCTGGGGAAATCTGCCCTGCCCACACAGCCTTGGTGCACAGCCAGTGCACTGTGGTCTTTGAGGAGACCTGTGGTCTCTTCACTGCAAGAGACAAGGAGTCCTGCCCACTGGCTGGTCATGCTCTTATGCACAGTGACTTCCTAGCCAGGCACCTCCACTGGAAAAGGTGCCTCCTTATCCGTAAACCTTGAAGATATTTTCTCTACTCTGACTCACTCAGTGTCCAGTAACTTTTCCACTTCTAGCCCTCCCCTCTCCTCTGGGTCCCAGGTCCATAAAACTGCAAAAGCCTTTTGTTCCAGGCTTCTTACTCAATGAGACACTGCCCCCTACCCCACCCCCAGGGATCCATCTGATCCTCAACAGGTGCACTGTTCCATGCGGAAATGGAACAGGGAAGAGATGACAGCTTTCTCTGGTTTTAGCCTCTTGCTTTTATTATCGCAGTACATGGATAAAGGCTTCACTCTTGCTTTCATCTTGGCGCACTGCTTTTAACTTGCTGCTCTGGCAATTCAGTTCTAGTTAGCTCAGCCTGAGACAGGTCCTGACAACACAGTTCCCATCAATAAAAGCTTTTACCATAAAATGGACACACCAGGCAGTAATAATTATAAAAGCCAACATTTACTGAGCTCTTACTGTATGCCAGAAACCATGATAAGCCCTTTAAATATGTGATTGCTGTATTGCTCAAAGTGTGGTCCAGGAACTAGTGCCGACTGACACAGTTTGTTACCAATTTAAGACATGATAAGTAGAAAAACTGAGAGTATGTATTTAGAAACTTGTATTTGTCACTGCTATGTAACTGGTATTTTTTTTTGTATTTGTATGAGTATTCGTCCACAACAGATTGAAAATTTTAGAAATATGTTCTTTCACCACAGATGAATGGAGAAGCACTATGCTATCTCATCTAATCTTTAAAACGATCTTTTGAAGTACGTCCCGTTAGTACCCCTCATATACTGATGAGTAACCCAAGGCCCAGACAGGCTGAGTAACTTGCTCAGGGTCATGCTGATAAGTAGTGTCAATGCTGTGGCAAGACAGCTCGCTCCAGCTGCTGGGCTTCCTTACTCTAGGGCTAGACTCACAGCTCTTTTTATCAGTGAATATCTTGTGCTACCCAAATGTGATCTAACAAGTGTCCTATGGAGCCACTTGGGTAGAATATCTGTCATTGTGTTTGCCCCAGCAAATCCAGGGTGTATAGCTGCCTTAGACAAGTACCTCTGTCACATAATTAAATGACACTCTCTACCTACATTGGCAAGGAGAAGTTCTGAGTCTTTGCAGGAAGCCCACCACATTCCGAGGTATCTTCTTGTGTTGGATGTAGGGTTTTCAGAAATTCAATTCTTGTTAGAATCAGTATTTACCGAAATCAATTTTCCCTGTCCTTAGCACCAATTTCCAAACTTATAATTCCATTTACTTTCAGTTTTAGGATTCTGCGTCTGTATGGCCATGGGTACGTATTTCCTGCTGTCATCACAGGCATGGAAATAAAATTTTGTGAATCCGAGTATTTCCCATAGACTGAGGTCTCGACTGCTTATACTGGCACACCTCGTTTTATGCACTTCACTTTATTGTGCTGTGCAGATATCGTATTCTTACAAACTGAAGGTTGTGGTAACCCTATATCCAGCAAATCTATTGGTGCCATTTTCCCAACAGCATGTGCTCACTTCATGTTTCTGTGTTACATTTTAGTAATTCTCTCAATATTTCAAACATTTTCACTATTATTGGGGAGCAGCTGGTTTTGGTTACGTGAATATCTTCTTTAGTGGTGATTTCTGAAATTTTGGTGCACTCATCACATGGTCAGTGTACACTGTACCCAATGCATAGTCCTTTAACCCTCATGCCCCACCCGCCCTTTCGCCTGAATCCCCAAAGTCCATTACATCATGTTTATGCCTTTGTGTCCTCATAGCTTAGTTCCCACTTATAAGTGAGAATACACAACATTCCATTCCTGAGTTACTTCACCTAGAATCATGGTCTCCAACTCCATGCAGGTTGCTGCAAATGTCATTATTTTGTTTCGATTTATGGCTGATTCATTTTCCATGGTGCATATATACCACATTTTCTTTATTCACTAATTGTTTGATGGACATTTAAGCTGGTTCCACATTTTTGCAATTGCAAATTGTGCTGCTATAAACATGTGTGTGCCAGTGTCTTTTTCATATAATGACTTCCTTTCCTTTGTGTGAAGAATACCCAGTAGTGGAATTACTGGATTGAATGGTGGTTCTACTTTTAGTTATTTAAGGAATCTCCATACTGTTTTCCACAGTGGTTGTACTGGTTTACATTCCCACCAGCAGTGTAAAAATGTTCCTTTTTCACCACCTCCAAGCCAACATCTATTTTTTTTTCATTTTTAAATTATGGCCATTTTTGCAGGAGTAAGGTGGTATCACATGTGGTTTTTATTTGCATTGCCCTGATAATAAGTGATGCTGAGTATTTTTTTTTTATACTTTAAGTTCTAGGGTACATGTGCACAATGTGCAGGTTTGTTACATATGTATACATGTGCCATGTTGGTGTGCTGCACCCATTAACTCGTCATTTACATTAGGTATATCTCCTAATGCTATCCTTCCCGCCCTCCCACCCCCCCACCCCACCACAGGCCCTGGTGTGTGATGTTCCCCTTCTTATGTCCATGTGTTCTCATTGTTCAATTCCCACCTATGAGTGAGAACATGCGGTGTTTGGTTTTTTGTCCTTGTGATCGTTTGCTGAGAATGATGGTTTCCAGCTTCATCCATGGCATTTTTTTATTTGTTTGTTGGCCATTTGTTTATCCTCTTTTGAGAATTGTCTGTTCATGTCTTTTGCCCACTTTTTGTTGGGATTATTTCTTTTTCCTTGCTGATTTGTTTGAGTTCCTGTATACTAGTCCTTTGTTAAATGCATAGTTCACAAATATTTTCTCCCACTCTGTGGGTTGTCTGTTTACTCTGCTGATTATTTCTTTTGCTGTGCAGAAGCTTGTTAGTTTAATTAGGTCCCATTTATTTATTTTTGTTTTTGTTGCATTTGCTTTTGGGTTCTTGGTCATAAAGTCTTTGCATAAGCTCATATCTAGAGAGTATTTCTGATGTCTTCTTCTAGAATTTTTACGGTTTCAGGTCTTAGATTTAAGTCTTTGTTCAATCTTGAATCAATGTTTGCATAAGGTGAGAGATGAGGATCAAGTTTTATTCTTCTACATGTGGCTTGCCAATTATCCCAGTACCATTTGTTGAATAGGGTGATCTTTCCATAATTTATGTTTTGTTGTGGTGTGTTTGAGATGGAGTTTCACTCTTGTCACCCAGGCTGGAGTGCAACAGCACAATCTGGGCTCACTGCATCCTCAGCCTCCCAGGTTCAAGCAATTCTCCTGCCTCAGCCTCCCAAGTAGCTGGGATTACAGACACCCACCACCATGCCCGGCTAATTTTTGTATTTTTAGTAGAGATGAGGTTTCACCAGGTTGGCCAGGTTTGTCTCAAACTCCTGACTTCAGTGATCTGCCCACCTTGGCCTCCCAAAGTGCTGGGATTACAGGTGTGTGCCACGGCACCCAGCCCCCAATTTATGTTTTTGTTTCTTTGTCAAAGATCAGTTAGCTGTAAGTATTTGGATTTATTTTTGGGTTCTCTATTCTGTTCCATTGGTCTACATGCCAATTTTCACACCAGCCCATGCTGTTTTGGTAACTGTAGCCTTGTATTATAGCTTAAAGTCGGGTAATGTGATGCCTCCAAATTTGTTCTTTTTGCTTAGCCTTGCTTTGACTATGTGGGCTCCTTTTTGGTTCCATATGAACTGTAGAATTTTTTTTCTAGTTCTGTGAAAAGTGATGATACTATTTTGATGGGAAGTACACTGAATCTGTAGATTTTGGCAGTATGGCCATTTTCACAATATTGATTCTACCCATCCATGAGCATGGGATGTGTTTCCATTTATTTGTGTCATCTATGATTTCCTTCAGCAATTTGTAGTTTCCCTTGTAGAAATCTTTTACCTCCTTGGTTAAGTACATTCCTAGGTTTTTCGGGAGTTTTTTGTTTTTGTTTTTGTTTGCAGCTGCTGTAAAAGGGATTGAGTTATTTATTTGATTCTCAGTTTGGTTGTTGTTGGTGTATAGCCATACTACTGGTTTGTGTACATGAATTTTGTATCCTGAAAATTTATTTAATTCATTTATCAGTTCTTCGAGTTTTATGGATGAGTCTTCAGGGTTTTCTAGGTATATGTCATATCATCAGTGAACAGCGACAGTTTGACTTTCTCTTTACTGATTTGGATGCCCTTTACTTCTTTCTCTTGTCTGATTGCTCTGGCTAGGACTTCCAGTACTATGTTGGGTAGAAGTGGTGAAAGTTGGCATCCTTGTCTTGTTCCAGTTCTCAGGGGCAACGCTTTCAACTTTTCCCTGTTCAGTATTATGTTGCTCCTGACTTTATTTCTGTGTGAGTTGTTTCTTCAGGATAGCTTTTCTTTGTAACACAATGGTAGCAGCAAGTTCAGGCTGTAAATCCATATTCTTTGTCATCCAAAAAGAAAGAGATTTCCTGTGTCCCACAACTCCCAAAAAATTTTTCAAAGCATCACATTGATTAGACAACCTCT
Organism: Pan troglodytes; assembly: GCF_028858775.2. Classification (NCBI taxonomy): domain Eukaryota; kingdom Metazoa; phylum Chordata; class Mammalia; order Primates; family Hominidae; genus Pan; species Pan troglodytes. Next base: position 53,448,067 of record NC_072412.2, read on the forward strand.
AAAGCAATCCCTTGAACTAAGGGAATGTCATGTACTGAATGGCTTAGTATTCGATTACCTGGAGCAGTAAACATGGACTCAGGGCAAGATGTGGATTTGCAGCATTTGCCAATTTCCATGGTGTAAATACTCCCACGATAGCCAATAAAGTGTGTGAGAGAGAGGAAAAATGGAAACACTGAAGAATGCCAGAAATATTGTCAAGAGACAGGGAATGAAGAAATAACAGAACATATGTTAAGGCATTGAGGAAAAAATAATACCTTTTGCTGATTTAAGTCTACTTAATAAAATGGTTACACACATAAATACTAGAATAATAGATACCAAACTATGAACAGTTATTATTTCTTGGTGGTAGCCATATGAGTAAACTTCCTTGTATTTTTTAAATATATATATATGAATAAACAACATATTTCTTTTACAAGAGGAAAATATGGTATTTTCATAATACTATTTGCCAAAACACATCTGGAATCGATGTCAGAATTCAGCACTCCTAATGCAGCATTCTCTACTTAATTATGTAAAATCACTCAACAAACATTCTCCTCATGCAAAGAAGTAGAATGAAATTGTTAGTAAAGGAAATGGCTGATTTTACACATTATAAACTCACTCCTTCTGCAGTGTCATTCAAATATTTATTGATCACCCTCTACCTACCTTAATCATTTTCCATGAATTGTTCCCAAAACAATTTTATTGATATTAATCTTTATAATAATATTCCAAACTTTTAATTGCAATAAAAATCATCAAAATAAATGTATGTTTTACTGATTTATCATCTTATTTAGCTATTACTGTGATGCTTACTTCACACTACAAGACATGAAAAAATTGAAAAAATGATGAAGTTGATAGACCAGAAAAACTATCTATTAATTATGTGAGGAACTTAAATTATCAAAAACTAAGTGGTTTTCCTTGCTTTAAAGAAATTATAACGTCTGAGTGGCAGATGAAATGAAATAAGACAGAAATTCATCTTTCTTCCTCTGCCCCTCATTCATAAACCTTTTTGTTCATTTCAAAATGGAAAGCAAGAAGAATTAATGAGATTTTTGCCTGAAGCATATCCCTCTAAACCCACATCTATTTAAATTAAAAATTCACCAAAATAGTGTCTGCATTTTCAGTAATTCTTGAAAAACAATTGTATAGCCTCCAAATGACAATCTCAAAAGATAAAGAAATAATACAAATATATTTAAAAAACAACTGTCTGAATCTATATATTTTTCCTCTTGAGTCTTTTTTCAAATTGAAGTCTTCAGATGAAATGTTTATAAGCCTATTCAAGTGTCTGCACTTATTTCTATACCTAGCATAAGCTCATAACATTTTATTGTGTTAGAAAAGCAGCACTTACAGGACAACTGCTCTGAAATTCATATGCCACAGCATATAACTGAAGGATTTTCAGTGGAGTGGTCTTGAGAGTAGATGATTTTTCTCCCCAGGGGTCTGCCTTCCATACTAGATTAGAAACTCCTCAAGGCAAGGGATTTTCTTTATGTCATAGGCACCTTTGCATATTGGTGGACATATAATTGGTTTCAGTGAATATTTATTAAATAAATGAATCAGTAATTGAATAAAGCTCTGCTTTGCCCAGTGGCTCAAATTCATGAATCCAGAAACAACCTTAAATTTAAATAGGCAGAGATGTAAAATTGGATGTAGGACATAGTCACATGGTGGCTTCTCAAGTCATCCGCAGTCCATCCATTCTCAAAACCTCAAAAGCTCCTTGAGCCTTCTGACCACTTTCTAAGGCAAAGAAATTATGGCATCTCCATCTTATTCACTGAAAGGTGTTGCCCAATTTAGGCTTCAAGGGGTCCTTCTAGCAAGCTGTTAAGCACCCAGTGTGTGACTGGAACACTGAATCCTGAGTTATGGGTGCCCCTCTATCAGAGAATTCTCCCCTATCCAGCCTATACTCCTCCCTCTCAGGACTAACATTTTCAAGATCCACCTCTGATGTGCTGCCTCATTTCCTCTGGGCACTTCTTACCCACATTCTCCAACTCCTTTATAGGGACCACTTCACCCTAAAGAAGGGCTCTACTTTCCCATTCAGGCTGAGCTGAGACCTGAATCTGGTTATCGGCCTGAAGGCAATGAGGGTGGTGGACTTGAGCTTGAGGAGAACCAGCAAGTCGACTGCCTCACCCTCACCTGAAGCTTCTCAAAGTATCCAGACAATGGGAAGCAAGAGGGCATGTTTTCCTTTGGAAAGGGTGATGGAGCTGCTTCTGCCAAGGAGGAGGATCCAGAGGAACTGGGACCCTTACGGTTACCCTCCTGTGTCTCAAAGTCCCCATCTTTTCCTCTCAGGGTGCTAAATTTGTCAGAGGAACCTTGTTGAGATGGTGTGCATAATATGTCTTGCATTTCTGTCGCCCTTATAATTAAATCCAGAGCTGGATTTTCAGCACAGGCTTCATGGTAGCTGTGAGAAATGAGTCTTTTAAAGCTGCCTTAGGAACACTCTGGCTGACAAAGCATGGCTTAAATGTGTCTGTGATTCTCTTTTTATAAAGCTACTAATTCCATCAAAAGAAGATACCTCATGCCACAATCCTTATAAATTTTGTTCCTCTCAGAACAACCAGATGCATCAGTCACGCATCTACCAATGCCTTGTCTTATAACTACACTTCTCAATAAACCACAAGTGAAAACTTCAGTAATTTTTATGAGTAATCAGCAGAAGAATGCTCCCTGCAGAGATATGTACTTTCCAGAAGCTGTGAATATGCCACTTTACATACAGACAAAAGGGACTTTGTGGATGTGATTGAGGTTAGGTAGTTTGAGATGGGGAGATTATCCTGGATTATCAAATGGGCTCAGTCTAATCATTCGAGTTCTTAAAGACAGAGATACTTTCCTAACTGGGTAAGAAGTGACCATGGAATAAGGGTCAGGGAGATGCTACTGCATTGCTGGCCTTTGAAGACAGAAAAAGGGGCCACAAGCCAAGAAAATGCAGGTGACCTCTAGAAGCTGGAGAAGACAAGGAGCCAGCTTTTCCTTTGGAGCCTCTGGAAAAGAACACAGCCTTACTGACACTTTAATTTTAGCCCAGTGAGACCGCTATCAGACTTCCACCCTACAAATTTTAAAATAAAAAATTAGGCCAGGCTCACATCTGTAACCCCAGCACTTTAAGAGGCTGAGGCGGATGCATCACTTGAGGTCAGTAGTTCGAGACCAGCTTGGCTAACATGGTGAAAATTCTTTCTCTACTAAAAATATAAAAATTAGATGGGCATGGTGGCAGGTGCCTGTAGTTCCAGCTACTTGGGAGGCTGAGGCAGGAGAATTGCTTGAACCCAGAAGGCAGAGGCTGCAGTGAGCCAAGATCACACCACTACACTCCAGCCTGGGCAACAGTGTGAGACTCCATCTCAAAAAAAATTTTTTTAATTTAATTTAAAAAAAAATAATTAATGCCTTGTGTTGTTTTAAGCTACTAAGATTATGGTAATTTGTCACGACAGCAATAGCTAATTCAGGATGCTGCTGTATGCCAGAATTGTCAGCATTTCATTTTCTACAAGCAATGAAGTTCCTAATGCTTTCAGACAGATAGGCAACTCAACCCAAAATCCAGTCTTGAGGATCTGCTTTCTAGACCCACTCCTCTACCTGTGTTTCCTAGAAAACAAAACCTATGGCAGTTACCTATGTACTGAGGCTTTATAAAAAAGGACAATCCCAGGACAGCAAGAGTGTGGAAGGAAGTAGATCAAGTTAGCAAATATAAGGTCCACCTCATTTATCCACTTATCTAGCCACAGCTTATAAGACAACACAGCCAGTTGCTTGGCCATGTGGCCCATCTTCCAGAGAGATCATGGAAAACCATTTCCCCTCAGAAGAGTCCATCAGGGGAAGAAAGGGAAATGAATGGAACCTTTGAGCACATCTCCTGCCTTCATTAGTCAGAATGTTCCCTCCACACTTTCAAAGTCTTCACCCAGTAGGGCAACCCACTAGGGAACCCAGGTCCCGCTGCCTGTAGCGCAGAAGTGGAGCAATAGGCCAAGACTCCCCCGATCCTTAGGTGATGGCTGGGTGCAAGGTTGATGCAGCTCCTGCCAAGACATGCACCACGGACACCATGGAGAGCCCAACCGTCGCCAAGTGGGCGGGGGAGGACTGAGACCCAGAGGGAGAAGATGAGGGGCTTTCCATTGAGCGAGCTGCTCAGGACCTGGGGGACAGGGCGAGCAATGAGAATCTATGGAGGCACATGAATGAGGTCTCATACAGCAGCTTAGAAAATTCCATAATGCAAGACCTCTAAAATTAGAAACCTAAGACAAATAGCAGAGGCAAAAACTTCCACTTTTAAAAGTTCTGTAATCACAAAATTTCATCAGCACACACACATACACACACGCACACAATCACCTAATTCATAATAACTACATGTTGATATACAAATTTTTGAGTTGGCCAGTCATATTCAATGGACTTTTTGGACTGCCTTGGAAAAGTTCCACTTTTCTGAGTCTAACGTTTCTATACTAGATTAGCACTTCTTTTGTTGGTCAATGGGGAAATGGGACAAGACCAGACAATCTTACCTAGGTCTTATTGGAAGGGCTGGACCTACTATCCTTTGGTACCCTTTGATTCCAGGATGTCTTCTTGGCAGCCAATCATGCCACTGTCTTAGGTCAGCTCTGGTGTAACTTCTTTTTTTTTTTTTTTTCCCCCCAGACAGTGTCTCGTTCTGTCACTTAGGCTGGAGTGCGACAGAGCAGTCATGGTTCTTCCTGGGCTCAAACAATCCTCCCACCTCAGCCTCCTGAGTATCTGGGAACACAGGTGCACACCACCATGCCCAGCTAATTTTTTAAATTTTTTGTAGAGACATGGTCTTGTCATATTGCCCAGGCTAGTCTGAAACTCCTAGGCTCAAGTGAGTCTCCTGCCTTGCTCCCAAAGCCCTGGGATTACAGGCATAAGCCACCCTGCCAGCCCTGATGTAGCTTTTTTTTTTTTTTTTTTTTTTTTTGAAACAGGGTCTAACTCTCACCCAGGCTGGAGTGCAGTGGACAGTAATGCCTCACCGTAGCCTCAACCTCCCAGGCCCAGGTGATCCTCCCACTTCAGCTTTTCGAGTATCTGGGACTACATGTGTGCACCACCACGTCCAGCTAATTTTTTGTATTTTTCTGTAGAAACAAGGTCTTGCTATATTATCCAGGCTGGTCTCAAACCCATGGGCTCAAGTGATCCCCATACTTCAGGATCCCAAAGTGCTGAGATTACAGGCATGAGCCACCGCACAGGGCCTGGTGTAGTTTCTTTCATGGAGCAATGTTCCTCAGCAAATGTCTGTTGATATTCTTCTTCAATGCTTTCTACCTGCCTGGTTTCTTATACATATACCCCTTTCCTTATTGGCTTTTTAACTCTAAACTATTTTTGTATCACAGTTATAGCTATTCTAGTTGACCTAGTATTCACAGTTATTAAAATCAAAATTAGTTACAATTAAATTCATAGCACACCACCATAGGATTTTTTTCTCACTGGGCGTGAATTTCAAAAAAAGAAGCCCAGGGTAGACCAAAGAAATAACTTGCTGATTCAGAGGCTTCCAAACGCTGTAGTGGGCTGGGGAACGTTATAGATCACACTTCCTGTAAATATCCAAACTGCTTAGAAATAGACTGTTCCCTACACAGTACAGTATGAGAGTCACTGCAGTTTCTCTAAATTAAAAAAAAAAAATCAATGGATTAGCTGACCATATGTCCTTATACATTTAGTATACTGGAGACTTAACTTATGGTCTCTTTGTGCTTTAAGTTTAAATCCATAAAGCAGTACAGCAGCAGTTTTCTTCATGAACAGCTTTTTATCAGCTGTCTGGGCAGTGTCCAGGTAATGAAGCCCAGGGACCTCAGAGAGCTGGCCCTGTGAAATTAATTCCATGGCTAGGGGAACATTCATTAAAATAATGGGTGACCACAGAAGTGTGTTTTTATAAGAGCTACAGTTGTAGTTGTTGTGAAATGTACTCAAGTATTCAAAGTAGTTTCAGTACTTGGCATTTTAAATAAAATACAGTTAGTGGATTGAAATGGTAATAGCCTGTCAGAATTCTTAAAATAAACGGGGCCTGGTAGGATAAATTACTTTATATGGAAATTACCTCCGAGTCTACTCTGATACATTACTGTTTTTGAACGTGTTGAGCAAGATTTAATAAAGCTAACTCCAATAGAGTCTGATAGCCTATGTTTTCTTAGTGGTTCTTAAGGTTTAGTCAGCTTAAGAATCACCTGGCTACTTGTTAAGTATGCCTATCTTAGTTCCTATCCCCAGAGACTTTTGAATCAATAGATCTGAGGTGGGGCCCAGAAATCTACATTTTAAGGAGCATTTCCTCTCTTTAGGTGATTCTGACACAGGTAGTTTACAAAGCACTCTCTTAAGATAACCAGTGTGGGAGTCTATGGCTCGATCCACTATCCCAAAACCTCAGTGGGTGCACCAGCCAGGAATACCATGGAGAAGTTGGTAAGTCATAAGCACTGTGTGCAAGGACGGCTCCTACAGCACTCTTCAGATCCTCCCAGGCCTCACTTGTCACCAGTAACTTCAAACTAGCAGCTAGTAGCCTGTTCTCCATGAACTATGACCAGATTGTGGGTCTGGGACATATGGTCAGCTAATCCATTGATTTTTTTTTTAATTTAGAGAACTTGCAGTGACTCTCATACTGTACTGTGTAGGGAACAGTCTATTTCTAAGCAGTTTGGATATTTACAGGAAGTGTGATCTATAATGTTCCCCAGCCCGGTACCGGCGTTTGGAAGCCTCTGAATCAGCAAGTTATTTCTTTGATCTACCCTGAGCTTCTTTTTTTGGAAATTCACACCCAGTGAGAAAAAAATCCTAGGGTGGTGTGCTACGAGATTAATTGTAACTAATTTTGATTTTAATAACTATAAATACTAGGTCAACTGTAATAGCCATAACTGTGACACAAAAATAGTTTAGAGTTAAAAAGCCAATAAGGAAAGGGATATATGTATAAGAAACCAGGCAGGTAGAAAGCATTGAAAGAGAATATCAACAGACATTTGCTGAAGACATTGTGACCAGGGATCACAATCCATCAGGATTTCATCTCATGCCTGTGCCTCCCATTCTCACTTCCTGCCCTATGGTTGCACTGTTGGCATAGAGGCATGAGACATTGTGGGTCTCAGTGGCACCCATATACATGCAACCTGGACGTCCTTGGGGAATTAATGTCCCATGATGAAAATCTTGGATCCAGGGAAATGGAGACAGCAGATGACTTTTTAATAATTCTCCCTCAGTGGACGATCAAAAGAGGCAGTCCTTTCTATGACCTCCTGAAACATGGTTCCACTGAGATCAAGCGATGATCACAGTGGATACCTCAAATGGCTCTCTATCCCTGTCATTCCCTGTCTCTTCCTCTTGTTCCTCATGTGCTCTGGGGAATTGCACTCCTTGATAGCATAAGAGCACATAATCTTTGCCTCAGGCTCTGCTTTCTGGGGAACCCAAGCTAAGATACATTCTAGAATTTAGTTATTTAACTGTAGTGCAGCAAATAATTATAAATTCACAAGCTCCTCCGACTAGACCCATTCTTGCTTCACTGCACATGGCTGAGACCTCTGAACTTTGGACAGAACAATTCCACAAGGGACAAAGAAGATATTGAGAAGCTACATCCACCAATACCAGCATGTAGCCTTCACCTTGTGTGTATCTTTGCACTGCTAGCTAGCTAAAGAACCTTCGTCAAGTCTAATCTAAGTTGTCACTCTCACCATTCCCCAGACCTGGACTGACCAAGCTTTATAGTCTAGCATGGCTCAACTGGGTTACATCAACTTCAACTAGATTAAAAGATTTGTCTGTTCAGCTAGAATGTGATTTGAGTTAGAGATCCAGGACTATTATTCCAACAAAACTTAGTTCCATTTCTCAGCTGTATCCTTTTTATGACCTAGATTAGGACATCACTCCCACCACATTCTGTTAGTTAGAAGTGAGTCACCAAGTACAGCTTATGTTCACACTCACATGAAGGGAAATTAGACTTCACCTTTTGTACGTAGGATTATCAAGGAACAGAAAGCCACCATCTGGCTTCATGCTGGACAGGCGTACCAACATATTCACATTTCAGAAGCCCTAGTTAAACTGCCACTTCTCGAGGACAGAATTGTGACCACTTTTCAGTACAAAGCTGTACATACAGTAGACCCCAAATATTTGCTAAATAAATAATCAAAAAAGAAAAGGACTTGATCTTCATGGTCCCCTGCACTTCCATTATTTCAATCATCACTAGAACTAGGCATTTATTCACATCATAGCTATCAGTTCATATGCTTCATATCTTAACTGACATGCCAGGTAGAAAATTGAAGCAGTTAGCTAAATAACTCAGGCTAAAAGTATTTTCACTTCAATTACATGCAAAGATGATGCAGGAATTTTTGCCCATAGTGAGATTTTTTTTTTCCCACCAGAGGCTGCATATTTTCTCCTAAAGATTTTTCCTCCTTCAAGTCAACCTCAAATTTCTTCCAGATGGTTCTGAGAAACTCATAGCAGCAATTTGTCACCATTCCTTTTATTGAAGGTGTAACACACTGCTGCAGTTTTAACTAGTCCCAGATCAGCAGTAACATATCAAGCACTAATGCCTTCGTTAGCTTCTTATAGGCTGTTGCTTCTGGAATTTACAGGGACTGAGAACTACAGTGTCTCAACCAAAGAATCGGCAACCCCTTTAGAATCCGCAAGGAGATGTGTGGTGTGCATCAAGTATAAGAGGCCAAATGTATATGCTTTAAATCTATAGTACCTGAGGCCAAAAGCAGTTTTTAAAAATTATTCCACAGCTTTTTCAAGTACATTTATGATTTCATTGTTTGAGTTTAAATATTTTTAAAGTATTATACGAAATGCAGAAGCAGAAAAGATATTGTTGATATATTTAAACAAATGAAAGTATAACATTTCTGCAAGGCAAAAATCCTCCATAATTAAAATCGAAAGACAAATAACAAATAAGAAAAAAATCTACAACTCATTTAAGTGACTAAACATTGTTTTTCTTAATATATGAAGAGCTTCTATAATTTAATAAAAAAACAACAAGCCAATGAAAAAGTGGACAAAAGATATGAACTGATAGCTTAAGGTCAAGGAAGTGGAAGTGGCTCAAACATATAAACAGATGCCCAACCTTATACCTAATAAGAGAATGCAAGTTGAAAGAACACTAGGGCATCATTTTTACCTATTAAATTTGAAAATACGAAAAAAAGTTTGATAACATTCTGTTAGGGAAGGCGTAGGAAACAGGCACTCTTATATAGCTTGATGGTGGGAGTAAAAACTCCATGGAGACCAATGTGCTCACACTGATCTCTATTACAAATGTATGTGCCTTTTGGCCTTCATGAACCACTTCTAGGACTATGTCCTAGAGTTACTCCCATGCGAGTATAAAATGACAGATATATGAGCCTTCATTACAGCATGGTATAGAATATTAAAACCACTTAAATGTCTACCAAGAGCAGATGGGTTAAACAAAATAGTGCAAATGTGTGCAATGCAACACAGCTACTAAAAAACTAAGTACATCTTTATATACCAATATGGAGTAAGTTCCAAAACATATTGTTAAGAAAAAATTAAAAATAAAGTGCAGAACAATTTACATAGTATGTTATGTTTCTACCTTAAGAATATATATCAAAGCTATATTGAAACAGGGTTGCTGGGAGACAGAGATGGAAAGGAGATCTATTTTTTCATTTTTTTGCACTTAAACCTTTTATATTTTATATTATGAGAATGAATTACTAATTTAATTAATAAATAAAAATTTTTAAATCATGCACTGCCAGAATGTGGTTCTATAATGGGACAAAGCATAGACTTTTCAATTGACCCACCCCCCAATACAGCAAAAGCAGTGCTAAGAGGAAAGTTTATAGCATTACATGCCTACATCAGAAAAGTAGAAAGATTACAAATTAACAATCTAGCAACCCACCTCAAATAACTAAAAAAGCAAGAACAAACCAAACCCAAAATTAGCAGAAAAAAAAAAGAAATAACAAAGATCAGAGCAGAACTAAATGAAATAGGACCAAAAAACAATACAAAGGATTAATGAAACAAAAACTTGGTTCTTCTAAAAGATAAAGAAAACTCATAAACCACTAGCTAGAAGAGAGAAGACCCAAATAAACAAAATCAGAAATGAAAAAGAAAACACTACAGCTGATACCAGAAATACAAAAGATTATTAGAGACTATCATGAAGCATTGTACACTCACAAACATGAAACCTGGAGGAAATGGATAAATTCCTGGAAACATAAATCCTCCCAAGATTGAGCCAAGAAGAAACAGAAAACCTGAACAGACAAATAACAAGCTGAGATTGAATCACTAATAAAAAAATCTACCAACAACAATAAAAAGCCCAGGACCAGATGAAGTCACAGCTGAATTCTACCAAACATACACAGAAGAACTAATACCAATCCTCCTAAAACTGTTCTAAAACATCGAGGAGAATGGAATTCTCCCTAACTCATTCTATGAGACCAGTATCAGCAAAACAAGACAAAGGTACAACAAAAAAAGAAAGACACACCAATATCCCTGATGAACATAGACACAAAAATCATCATCAAAATGCTAGCAAACAAAATCCAACAGGACATTAAAAAGGTAATACACTATGATCAAATGGGCTTTATACCAGGGACATAAGGATGGTTTGACATATGCAAATCAATAAATGGGATTCATCACATAAACAGAATGAAGTACAAAAGCCATATAGTCATCTCAATAGACACAGAAAAAGCATGTGATAGAATTTAGCATTCCTTCATGATAAAAACCCCAAAAAAACTAGGCACAAAAGGAACATACCTCAAAATACTAAAAGCCATATATGAAAATCCACAGTCAACATCATACTGAATAGGGAAAAGTTGAAAGCCTTTCTCCTCTAAGAACCGGAACAAGATAAGTATACCCACTTTCACCACTGTTCTGGCTAGGACTTTCAGTACATGCAACATAGTGCTGGAAGTCCTAGCCAGAGCAATCAGGCAAGAGAAAGAAAGAAAGGGCATCCAAATTAAAAAACAAGTCCTATTACCCTGTTTGCTAACAATACAATCTTACATCTAGAAAAACCTAAAGACTCCACCAAACAACTCTTAGATTTGATATATGAATTTAGCGAAGTTGGAGGTTACAAAATCAACATACAAAAATCAGAAATGCTTCTTATTTTTGTATGTGGGTTTTGTATCCTGCAACTTTACTAAATAATAATGGTCCAATAATGATCCATTAATGCCTCAATAATGATCTAGCTAAAAAGGAAATCAAGAAAGCAATTCCCTTTATAATAGCTGCAAAAAATAAAATACCTAGGAATAAATTTAACCAGGGAGGTAAAAGATCTGTACAAGGAGAACTACAAAACACTGATGAAAGAAATTGTAAATGACATAAACAAATGGGAAAATATCCAATGCTTGTGGACTAATGTTGTTAAAATGACCATACTGACCAAAGCAATATATGAATTCAATGCAACCCCTATCAAAATACCAATATCGTTTTTCACATAATCAGAAAAAACAATCCTACAATTCAAATGGACCCCAAAAAGTATCTGATAGCCAAATCAATCCTAAGCAAAAAGAACAAAGCTATAGTCACACTGCCTGACTTCAAATTATATGACAAGGATTTAGTAGCCAAAACAGCATGGTACTGGTATAAAATACATAGACCAATGGAACAGAATAGAGAACCCAAAAATAAAACCACATATTTACAGCCAACTGATCTTTGACAAAGCTGAAAAGAATACACATTGGAGAAATGACACTGTTTTCCTTTTTTTATTATTATACTTTAAGTTCTGGGGTGAGTGTGCAGAATATGCAGGTTTGTTACATATGTATACACGTGCCATGGTGGTTTGCTGCACCCATCAACCCGTCATCTACTTTAGGTATTTCTCCTAATGCTATCCCTACCCTAGTCCCCCACCCCCCAACAGGCCCCAATGTGTCATGTTCCCCTCCCTGTGAGAAATGACACTGTTTTCAATAAATGGTGCTGTGAAAATTGGATTGCCATAGGCATAAGAATGAAACTAGACCCCATCTCTCACTATACATAACAATCAACTCAGGATGAAATGTAAGAGCCGAAACTATAAAATTACTAGAGGAAAATCTCGGGAAAACTCTTCTGAACATTGGCCAATGCAAAGAAGTTATGACTAAGACCTCAAAAGCACAGGCAACAAAAAAATAGACAAATGAGATTTAATTAAGCTAATGCACTTCTGCACATAAAAAGAATCAGAGGAAGGACAATTTGCAGAATGGAAAAATATTTGCAAACTATTTATCCAACAGGGAACTAATATTCATAATCTACAAGGAACTCAAACAACCCAACAACAACCAAAAAAATGCCATTAAAACTTGGGCAAATGACATGAATAGACATTTTTTAAAAGAAGACACACAAATGGCCAAGAGGTATATTTTTTAAAATGTTCAACCTTAGCCGGGCGCAGTGGCTGGCGCCTGTAATCCCAGCACTTTGGGAGGCTGAGGCGGGCGGATCACGACGTCAGGAGATCAAGACCATCCTGGCTAACACGATGAAACACCGTCTGTACTAAAAATACAAAAAAATTAGCCGGGCGTGGTGGCGGGCGCCTGTAGTCCCAGCTATTCGGGAGGCTGAGGCAGGAGAATGGCATGAACCCACCCGGGAGGCGGAGCTTGCAGTGAGCCGAGATCACCACTGCACTCCAGCCTGGGTGACAGAGCGAGACTCCGTCTCGGAAAAAAAAAAAAAGCTCAACCTCTCTATTCATCAGAGAAATGGAAATTAAAACCACAACAAGATATCATCTTACCCCAGTCAGAATGGCTATTATTTAAAAGACAAAAAATAACAGATGTTGGAGAGGATGTGGAGAAAAGGAAATGCTTATACACTGTTAGTGGGAACGTAAACTGTGGAAACTATGGAAAACAGTATGGACATTTCTCAAAGAACTAAAAATAATGGCCAGTGGCTCACACCTGTAATCCCAGCACTTTGGGAGGCCAAGGCGGGTGGATCACCTGAGGTCAGGAGTTCCAGACCAGCCTGGCCAACATGGTGAAACCCCGTCTCTACTAAAAATACAAAAATTAGCCAGGTGTGGTGGCGTGTGCCTGTAATCACAGCTACTCAAGAGACTGAGGCAGGATAATTACTTGAACCTGAGGAGGTAGAGGTTGCAGTGAGCCAAGATCGCACCACTGCACTCCAGCCTGGGCGACAGACTGAGACTCCACCTCAAAAAAAAAAAAAAAGAAAAGAAAAAGAAATAAAAACAGAATTACCATTTTATCCAGCAAACCCTCTACTGGATATCTACCCAAACGAAAAGAAGTCAATATATCAAAAACAGTACTTGTATGTTTATCACAGCACTGTTTACAATAGCAAAGATATAGAATTAACCTAAGTGTGAATCAATGGATGATTCAATAAATAAAATGTAGTATATATACACAATGGAATATTATTCAGCCGTAAAAAAAGAATAAAATCAGCCGGACGTGGTGGCTCACGCCTGTAATCCCAGCACTTCGGGAGGCTGAGGCAGGTGGATCACGAGGTCAGGAGTTCAAGACCAGCCTGGCCAACATGGTGAAACCCTGTCTCTACTAATAATACAAAAATTAGCTGGGCGTGGTGGCGCATGCCTGTAATCCCAGGTATTCGGGAGGCTGAGGCAGGAGAATCACTTGAACCTGGGAGGCAGAGGCTGCAGTGAGCCAAGATAGCGCCATTGCACTACAGCCTGGGCAACAAGAGTGAAACTCCGTCTCAAAAAAAAAAAAAAAAAAGAATAAAATCATATCCTTTGTGACGACATGAATAGAACTCGAGATTATTATTTTAAGTGAAACAACCCAGACACAGACAAATATTGCATGTTCTCGCTCATAAGTGGGTACTAAAATATGTATACACGTGGGCATAGAGAGTGGAATGATAGACAACGGAGACTCAGAAAGGTGAGAGGGCAGGAGGCAATGGAGGATAAGAAATTGGTTAATGGGTGCAATGTGCATTATTCAGGTGACAGATACTCCAAAAGCCCCGACTTAACCACTATGCAATCTATGCATGTAACAAAATTGCAGTCGTACCCCACAAATTTATACAAATAAAATAAATAAATAAATAACAAAAAAATTGGCCCATCCCCATATGTACCTGGCTAGACCCTGGGTCAGGCACTGGATGTCTTCATAGCCCCTTCCCCTTATTTTGCAGCTTGCTTCTGGTGATATCCTGGGGTCACTTACACTTACACTACACAGTACCATTGCATTTAATAGCTCCTACATTCAGAAGATGCTGCCTCTGACAGGGAGAGATACTAGGATCCAAAGAGAGTTTTTCTGGATAAAGGGGGCTTTTCTTTCTCCTAAGAACCGCTGCATGCAGCTAGATGGAATTGGTTTGTGGTGATAGGAATAGAGAGCTGAACCTTATGACTCTTTCTATTTTTTTGAGTCAAGGTACCTGTTATTCATGCATTACAATTGGCTTTTTTGGCTTTGACCCTTCCTTCCCTCCCTCCCTCCCTCCCTCATTCCTTCCTTCTCTCCGTTTGCTCCTTCTTGTATAAATCCATCTGGAAGCAGGTCATAGTTGGAAGTTCTATTTGCCTGTGATTGCAAAATCACAGTCGCCTTTTGGCAACACGGGAATTACCTGAGAAAAGATTCTGCAGCTTCAAACTTTAACTGCATCGCCACTTTTTTTTTTTGCTAATTCCTTTTCTAAACAATAAAACTATGTTAATGATCACAAGAAAATCATCACATCAACTGAGTTAGAAATTAAGAGAGCAACTGGATGTCAATAAAATATTGACCACAGCTCTGAGAAAGCCAGTTTCATTTGGCGGGAGGTGTGATTCTCAGGGGAAGCATTTATTCTGTGTGTCAGATCCTGGGGGCCGGAGGTGCCATGGTGGGAGTTTACAGGTGGTGGTAGAGGAGAGGAGGCATTGGCCAGATCTTAATTTTGAAGAGCACTCTTTTCCTTCAATGAGGAAGTTCACTTCTTATCTAGGGTAAATTTCTGCATTGAGGTCTTGTGGCCGAAGGTGATACTCCTGACTCTGATTGGGCATCTTGGGTCAAGACAGGCTATCTCCCATCTACAGATGGTGACTGTTCAATAGACTTCCTAAGAATTCATGACTTTCTGAGGCGCTTGGCTACATCCTAGTTTTGGCACTTACATAAGTCAGATTTTGCAAAACATGATGTAAACCTTTCTTATTTCATATGGTTGAAATATTATTTCCTTAACAATTTTAATAATTTCATGTGGGAATCTTGCCTATCGAATTAGATTAGAAATTGCAATCTCTTCTTTCTCCCTCTTTATTTACCTTCCTCTCCCTCCAGAAGTGGTTCTAAAGAAAAGTTCTGCTATAGTTGATAACTGACAAGCCAAAACAACTATCTGATTTTTGCATAAAGCTGAGAATTATACCAACACTCTTGCTTTCATAATTTGATTGAAACACAACATAGAAAAGGGGAAATAAACAAAATGGCCATAAAAATCAATTTGGCAATGAAAAGGCAACCTGAGATTGTCAAAGTGAAACTGTCTGGATTGGAGAAAGAAAGTATTACATCTTTTTTTTTTTTTTTTTTTTTTTTTGAGACGGAGTCTCACTCTGTTGCCCAGGCTGGAATGCAGTGGTGCTATCTCGGCTCACTGCAAGGTCCACCTCCTGGGTTCACGCCATTCTCCTGCCTCAGCCTCCCCTGTAGCTAGGACTACAAGCACCTGCCACCATGCCTGGCTAATTTATTTGTATTTTTTTTAGTAGAGATGGGGTTTCACTGTGTTAGCCAGGATGGTCTCAATCTCCTGACCTCGTGATCTGCCCACCTTGGCCTCCCAAATTGCTGGGATTACAGGCGTGAGCCACCGCACCAGGCCGAAAGTATTACATATTTAGAAATGCAAAATAAAAACTGAATTAGACCTTTTATCAAATGTGTATTAATATATTGCTGAACCTTTCTAGAATTCTAGACCTATGAAGTTCAAGAATTGAAACTTTCAATACTATCTATATGTGTCCCTTCTGTCTTGAGCTTCATAAGGGCCCAGAGGGTGAAATGCAACCCCCATTGGACTTGGGGCACTGCCAGCTCATAGTTCTTTTTAGGGTTGTTTTTCTTTTTGTTTTTTATGTTTGAACGGCTAGCACATGCCCTAGTAGACCAATGGATCTTTTGTGCAATTTACTGCTCTGAGTATGCAATTATTAGGAAACAGTTAATCATTTAAATTGAAGTTGAATGTTATTGATGGCATGATGTTGAGCTTTTAAAGTTTATATCAGCCATATCAAACTGAAACATGGTGAAAAAATTACCAAACTGCTTCTTAACGTTTTTGCATTCAGCAACTATTTTTGAGTATGTGCTATGTTTTTAGCTATATTCTTGAAAGAATTAAGACTTGAATATCCACTTGAAGGATGGATTTGGTGAAAAATAACTTTGTATGGTTATCACTCCATTCCTCTAGGTGCAAGCCCCTTTGCTCTATGGTGGCTCACCTGTGAAAAGTTGTGCTTTTCTGAGTGAGAACCACTGGATTTTTTACAAAAGGAAACTAGGCAAGGCTTATACTTGGACGATGCTTGAGATCCTTTTGACTATTACCAGTGGACAACTCACGGAGCCTATGAGCAAGTGGATTTCTTTTTTATTACTTTATTTTATTTTTTGAGACAAGGTCTCACTCTGTCACCCAAGCCTGAGTGCAGTGGCGTGATCATGGCTCACCACAGCCTTGACCTCCAGGGTTCAAGCGATCCTCCCACCTCAGCCTCCCTTGTAGCTAGAACTACAGACACACACCATCAGGCCCAGCTAATTTTTTTTTTTTTTTTTTTTTTTTGGTAGAGATGGGGGTCTCACCATGTTACCCAAGCTGGTCTCAAACTTCTGAACTCAAGCAATCCGTTCACCTTGGCCTCCCAAAGTGCTGGGATTACAGGCATGAGCCACTGCTCCTGGCAGCAAGTGGATTTCTCCACTGAAAAATCCAAGTTCTATGCTTCCTTCTACATTGTTTTTAACACTCAGGACAAATTTTGAAGTAATAATTATCCCAAATTTGTTTGTAGAAAGTCTTAAAAATTAGGAGACTTAATTTATCACATTTCCTTCTATGAGGACATTCCACCAGCGAGTCTGCTCACTGCTTCTGGTGATGTGTGTTATGTGGATGACACAAGACAATGAACTTTTTTGTCTTTCTTTTGGTCCATGTTTAATTCCTCACACTTGGCAACTAAGCAAAAGTTGGTTGGGTTGGTTTTGTTTTGTTTTGTTTTCCAAAAGGGCTCACTCAGGTTGTCTTTTCATTCAAATAATTGAACCAAAATGGCAGTCAATATTCATTGAAGGTTTACCAGGAATATAGTTTTGTGGGGACATAGAGGAAAAGGAATGTCTACTTGAATGAAAAGGTCCACTTTATTTAAAAACAAAATACACAAAGTAACAAAAAAAATCTACATATTGAGTTTAAAGGGATGGAAAAGACATAGGAAAAATTAAGGATGGGAATATCTGAAATTTTTAATAATAATCAAGTCTTGGCTCTACAGAGGAGACCAAGAGTGTTTGCATATTCCACTCTGTATATGCTTGGCAGGTACAGAGAGAAGTAAATGAAGAAAGAATGAAGACTTTGAGAAGTGCAGTTCCACTCAAGTTCTTGGTTGGTTACAATCAACCAAAACTAACTCAGGTGCCCTTGGTTTCACCACACTTGATGATCCCTGGGCCTTTGAGTCATTCCCTTAAGACTGGAGGGCTCAAGTGGAAACACTGGATTTGCTGAGCCCATGGGACCAGGTTGCTCAGAGAGTGAATACTTGGCCCTCTTTGGCTTCCGTAGAGGAAGGTGCAGACTTGTCTTCCACTTGTGTGGTATTCCCCACCCCCACATTAGAAAAGGTTTTGAGAAGCCCTTTGTATCTATTACAAGTAGGTAGGATTCACAAATGGTATCACTAAGTAGTTTGGATTTTCTCCTTCAAATATCAAAACGCTGCATACTACCTTGGTGAGTTATAAAAAAGCTGTAATTAAAAAATGTTTTCACTGGAGGACTGAAGTCACTAAAGACTATTCCTCGATAATTTGAGATAGATTTCAAATTATTTTGACTATCCTCATTAAGTTTTAGGAGCTTAAAATCTGATTAATAATAATAAAGTTTAATTTTTATAGTCTCAGAGTGCTTGGCTGCTTATGTAGTAATCTGAGGGTCATCTCTTCATTAGGCCTTTTGGGAGATGCTATTTCTTCATGCCAGCCTGAAATTTCATGCTCTGCTTTGAGATGAAAAGAAGCAATTCCAAGAGTTTTTGACCAAAAGCAACACAAATTCAAGTTATAAAATACCCTTGACATGTTCACTGTTCAGCACCTTGCACCAAATGTCAAGGAATTATCAATACTAATTTACTTCCTTTGCCTTTCTAATGACTATGTTTGTGGAGAATTTTGATTAAAATGTGGCTACCTGTGGCCATTTTGCTGGAAAGGGTTTTTCAATAACCTTTGAATGACTATTCTTTCATGTGACTTCAAGGAAGAGATATTTATGAATTGGGCAATTAAAGTAAAATTTAACATTAAGAAAGTGAGTGCTGTCCAAGAATTACAATTTTATGTACTGAGCAATTTCCTAACAGGAGAAGCTTAGCTCAGGTCCCAAATGCTGAACATGGCTCGTGTGTGTGTGTGTGTGTGTGTGTGTGTGTGTGTGTGTGTGTCTGTGTTGATCAACAGTGGTTCTCAATCTTGTCTCCAAATTAAAATCACCCCTGGGGAGCTTTCAAAAGTCCCAATGCCCAGTCTACATTTCAGACCAATTAAATCAGAATCTTTGGGTGTAAGTCACAAGCGTCACCATTTTTTAAAGCTTCCTAGATGACTCTAATGTGTGGCTAAAGTGGAGAATCCCCTGGTTCATCAGATTGACTGGCACATGACTAACTAATGAGTAAACCATAAACTCTGTATCCTGCTTCATTCTGGAGACCTTAGCTCCCAAATCTACAGCTTTAACTCTGAACCTTCTCCTGAGTTATACACCCATATTTTATTCAAAACAAAAGTCATGATCTAGCTTTCACCAATCTTCCCCTTTCCCTTTGTTTTCTTTATCAGTTAGTGGTGTGTGAGTTCTTGTAGTGCATTGCATCAGGCCAAGGGAGGTCTGCAATAGCTTTTACCTGAAGTAGTGTTTCTAAGATTTGGGAGATCTTGTTAAAATGTAGATTCTTACCTAATAGGTCTGGAGTGGTTCTACATTTTCTACAGACTTCCAAGTAAGGGCCCCACCGCTGGTCCAAAGACCACACTTGATTGACAAGGATCTAATGTAACACCTGTTCCAGTTATTCTGTTATAATGTCTTGTTTATTTCCTTCACATATCAGAGTTATGTTGCTTAATTATGTGTTTACTTGTTTACTATCTCCCCACCGAATACAAACTCCAATAGTCCTATAGCTATTTTATCTACTAAGTACCTATTATACTACCTGGCATTTAATAGTGGGTTACTAAATATTGAATAAATACATGAATGAATGAACATGCTAAAGAGACTGTCATAGGAACTGAGTCAAGCTGGAAGGGCTCTTGCCTGAGAGATTCTCGATGAAAATGCTGTCAAGGGGAGCTGAGAGGTAAAAGATAAAGAGAAATTAAGAATATAAATGGAGAGTAGGAAGCAATTGGATAATTGAGCCTGTTGAGTAGAAGGAGTAAGGGCTCAAGTGCAGAGTGGATAAATATCAGAGCTTAGAGGTCTAATATTAAAATTATGAGCATTCTTTCTATGCAAGGCTTGCACATCATTGCCATATTGATGGTAAGCTAAAGAAGAACTAGCCTGGACAAATATCAGCTTTCATATCCAAGTTCTCTGGAATGTCACAGAAGGTTTCCAGAGTTTACCTTTAGCTCTCTTGTCCAGACTCATCTCCCAACTTATTCTCCCTCTCTCTCCAAGACCCGTCACTGCCCACCAGGCACTGACTATACTGTACTGCTTATTGATATGTGCTCTTATTGAAATTTTATTCATTTTCAGCCCATATTCTTCCTCCTCCTTTAAGCCATATTTAATCCTATTAATATTGCCTTCCTCGTCTATATTGATTTAGCATGTCAATTCCATGTCTAGTCTCATTCTGCCACCCAGGCATGATCTCAGCTCACTGCAACCTCCGCCTCCCAGGTTCAAATGATTCTCATGCCTCAGCCTCCCGAGTAGCTGGGAATACAGGTGTGCACCACCACACCTGGTAATTTTTGTACTTTTAGTAAAGACATGGTTTCACCATATTGCCCAGGCTGGTCTCGAACTCCCAGCCTCAAGTGATCCACCCATCTCAGCCTTCCAAAGTGCTGGGATTACAGGTATGAACCACCGCACCCAGCCTCAATTCCATTTCTTAACATGTTTTATCACCAGTGCACAGGTCTATCTCTCCCAGGAGTTTAGGGTTCTATTAAGGTCAGACCCCTGTCTTCTAAATCTTTGGCTCTCCATGGTACGTTACAGTGTTATTATATGTAGTTGGAGCCCAACAAATGTTGCTTAAAATGATGTATAACAAAATAATGGTAAAACTTCATATTCATATATGGATATTATAACTTCAAAATACATTCATAGACTCCCTCTTCTGACCATAATGAAATAATAACGGCTGGATTTTCTTCCTCTCCTCCCCACCACCATAAATAATCAGAAAACTGGAAAAATATAAGAGATCTGTTTTCAGACAACAAATGACACAGGGCTGTGATCCTTGAGAAAAGGGAAACAGGTGAGATGGGCCCTATGATCACTTCAGATTTCTGCCTGGTGGTACTCCACATCATGGAGCTGAATGATAGCATGTTGATCAGAAGCAGACAATGATTATTTTACTGAGTTTAAGAGACAGTGATCAGAGTTGAGAGAGGCTGAGGCAGCTAAAAGTTGTAGAGAATGATGCAGAATAATAACTGTATTAGTCCATTTTCACACTGCTGATAAAGACATAGCTGAGACTGGGTAAATTATAAAGAAGAAAAAGGTTTAATGGACTTACAGTTCCATGTGGCTGGAGAGGCCTCACAATCATGGCAGAAGGCAAAAGGCAAGTCTTACATGGCAGCAGGTGAGAGAGAGAATGAGAGCCAATCAAAAGCAGAAATCCCTTATAAAACCATCAGATCTCTTAAGATTATTCACTACCATGAGAACAGTGTTGGGGAAACTGCCACCATGATTCAATTATCTCCCACTGGATCCCTCCCACAACATGTGGGAATTTTGAGAGCTACAACTCAAGATAAAATTGGGGTGGGGACACAGCCACACCATATCATTCCACCCCTGACCCATCCCAAATTTCATGTCCTCACATTTCAAAACCAATCAGTCCCCCAAAGTCTTAACTCATTTCAGCATTAACTCAAAAGTCCACAGTCCAAAATCTTATCCAAGACAAGGCAAGTCCCTTCTGACTATAAGCCTGAAAAATCAAAAGCAAGTTAGTTACTTCCTAGATACAATGGGGGTACAGGCATTGGGTAAATATACCCATTCCAAATGGGGGAAATTGGCCAAAACAAAGGGGCTACAGGCCCATGCAAGTCTGAAATCCAGCAGGGAAGTCAAATCTTAAAGCTCCAAAATGATCTCCTTTGACTCCATGTCTCACATCCAGGTCATGCTGATGCAAGAGGTGGGTTCCCATGGTCTTGGGCAGCTCTGCCCCTGTGGTCTTGCATGGTACAGTCTCCCTCCCAGCTGCTTTCACAGGCTGGCATTGAGTGTCTGTGGCTTTTCCAGGTGCATGGTGCAAGCTGTCAGTGGATCTACCATTCTGGGGTCTGGAGAATAGTGGCCCACTTTTCACAGCTCCACTAGGCGGTGCCCCAGTAGGGACTCTGTGTGATGGCTCTGACCCCACATTTCTCTCCCACACTGCCCTAGCAGAGGTTTTTCATGAGGCCCCCTCCCCTACAGCAAAATTCTGTCTGGGCATCCAGGTATTACCATATATCCTCTGAAATCTAGGCAGAGGTTCCCAAACCCCAGTTCTTGATTTCTGTGCACTCACAGGCTTAACACCATGTGGAAGCTGCCAAGGCTTAGGGCTTGCACCCTCTGAAGCCACAGCCTGAGCTCCACATTGGCCCCTTTCAGCCACAGCTGGAGCAGCTGGGATGCAGGACACCAAGTCCCTAGGCTGCACACAACACAGGGACCCTGTGCCCCTTCCATGAAACCATTTTTTCCTCCTAAGCTTCCAGGCCTGTGATGGGAGGGGATGCTGTGATGACCTCTGACATGCCCTGGAGACATTTCCCCCATTGTCTTGGTGATTAACATTTGGCTCCTCGTTACTTATGCAAATTTCTGCAGCCAGCTTGACTTTCTCCTCAGAAAATGGGATTTTCTTTTCTATCACATTGTCAGGCTGCAAATTTTTCAAACTTTTATACTCTGTTTCCCTTATAAAACTGGATGCCTTTAACAGTACCCAAGTCACCTCTTGAATGCTTTTCTGCTTAGAAATTTCTTCCACCAGATACCTTAAATCATCTCTACCAAGTTCAAAGTTCCACAAATCTCTAGGGCAGGGGAAAAATGCCACTAGCATCTTTGCTAAAACATAACAAGAGTCACCTTTGCTCCAGTTCCCAACAAGTTCCTCATATCCATCTGAGACTACCTCAGCCTGGACTTTACTGTCCATATCACTATCAGCATTTTGGGCAAAGCTATTTTAACAAGTCTCCAGGAAGTTCCAAACTTTCCTACATTTTCCT
This sequence comes from Pan troglodytes, assembly GCF_028858775.2. Lineage (NCBI taxonomy): Eukaryota > Metazoa > Chordata > Mammalia > Primates > Hominidae > Pan > Pan troglodytes. The sequence continues at coordinate 53,471,127 of NC_072412.2, forward strand.
GTCTTCTTCTGAGCCCTCCAAACTGTTCCAAACCCTGCTCACTACCCAGTTTCAAAGTCACTTCAAAGTCACTTCCAAATTTTCAGGTATCTTTTCAGCAGCACCCCACTCCTGGTACCAATTTACTGTATTAGTCCATTTTCATGCTGCTGATAAAGACATACCTGAGACTGGATAAGTTATAAGAAAAAAAAGTTTAATGGACTTACAGTTCCACGTGGCTGGGGAGACCTCACAATCATGATGAAAGGTACATCTTACATGGCAGCAGGCAAGACAGAGAATGACAGCCAATTGGAAGCAGAAATCCCTTATGAAACCATCAGATGTCATGAGACTTATTCACTACCATGAAAACAGTATGGAGGAAACCACTCCCATCATTCAATTATCTCCCACTGTATCTTTCACACAACATGTGGGAATTGTGGGAGCTACAATTCAAGATGACATTGGGGTGGGGACACAGCCAAACTCCAGAAATTTGCATAGGTCCCTTTGTGTCTTTACTGAATACATGAGGGTATAGCATGAAACTCCATGAAGCAGAGCATAGAAAGACAAGGGAGCAGTGATCCAAACAACTGCCTAAACTCTCACAGGGCTTTTGAGACATTTGAGTTAACTAGCCAGTTTGAAGAATTATTGTGATCACTGGAGGCATTCAGTAGACTCCAGAAGAGCCATGCCTTAGTAGTGTGGTAAACTATCATTAAAGAGCAATCTCTGTTTACTGTAATACATCTTACAAACAAGTCTCTAAAAGGCCTAACTGTGCTGCAGTTAACTTAACTGGCTGCTAGAACAAAGACCAATACTCTTTAAAGGAAGAGAACAGAGTATAGATTTTCAACAATGTAAAAATCACAATGTGTATTATTAAACAAAAAATTATTATACATATCAAGAAGCAAGAAAACATGGTACAAAACCAGAAGGAAATGCCATCAATAGAAATGGACCCAGAAAATTAACAGAATTAGCAGACAGAAGGAAAAAAGCTGTTATAACTATGATCAATTATATTTTCTAAAAACAAGAATATAGTGAAGAGAGACATGGAAGATAAAAAGGAGAGCCTTCTGGGGATACAAAATATAGCATCTAAGATGAAAAATTCACTGGTTGGGACTAACAACAGGTTAGACATTGTATTAGTCCATTCTCATACTGCCATAAATAAATACTTGAAACTAAGTAATTTATAAGGAAAAAAGGTTTAATTGGCTCACATTTCTGTAGGCTGTACCAGACACATGGCTGGGGAGGCCTTAAGAAACTTTAAGTCATAGCAAAAGGGGAAGCAGGCACATCTTACATGGCCAGAGCAGGAGGAACAGAGTGAAGGGGGAGGTGCTACACACTTTTAAACAACCAGATCTCATGAGAACTCACTCACTGTCATGAGAACAGCAAGAGGGAAATCCATCCCTGTGATCCACTCATCTCCCACCAGGCCCCTCCTCCAACACCGGGGTTACAATTTGACAAGAGATTTGGGTGGGGACACAAACCCGAACCATATCTGACACTATATAAAACAATATTAGTAAGTTTCAACACAGAGCAATCAAAAATATCCAAAGTGAAGCACAGAGAGAAAAAAAGACTAAAAAGGAAGGAAAAAAAAAAGAATAAACAGAGCTTCAGTGACTTAGAAAAAAGTCTAGAGTTGTCTCACATTTATAAAACTGAAATCTCAAAAAGAGGGGTGGGGATGGGAGGGGTGCAAAAAAAGATTTGAAGAACTAACAAATGAAAAATCTCTATAAATTTTATGAAAACTATAAATTCATAGATCCAAGAAGTTAAAAATACCACATGCAAGATAAACAAAAAAAGAAAAACACACCAAGGCACATTCGAATCGAATTCCTGAACCTAGTGATAATGTCTGGGTTTAAATCCCTGGGCTGTGTCCTCTTTTGCAGACTGCTTAATTGATGGCCCTGTCTCAGGAGACATGCAAGGTTAGCTTTGGCAATATCCTTGTGTTCCTGACTCTCCTGTGATGGGAGTCTTATCTCAAGATTAAAATCCTTCCATGCTTCACATGCCCTAATTGTTGTAAGTTACGGAGGGAAGGCAAAAGTAGATTAAGTCTGTGTGATTTCTCATGAGGGTGGTGAGGCACATGGGATAGTCATTGCTTAGGCTGTTGTTTTTAACCCCTGAACTAGTGAAAGGGCCTTTGCTATCACACAGGGTTTCAGATTTGCAAAGCAAGCACCTGGTCCACTTGTTGCTATCTTCCTATGCTTTCTCTCTACAGATCAAAGCAGAACTGTGTGGGATCAAGGATCTCCTCAGACAGGGGTTAACTAAGCATAGGTTAGCTCCTGGATAACCAAATTAAAATTTTGTTATAAAAATAATGCCATGCATAATCATGTACAGTCAATCCTCATTATTTGTGTATTCCATATTTGTGAATTTGTCTACTCACAGGATTTGTTTGTAACCCCAAAATCAATGGTGCTTTCATGGTCATTAGTGGACATATGCAGAGTAGTGAAAAATTTGATTCACCCAATGTGCACAGTCATGGCTGAGGTCAAACAAGGTGACACTCTGCCTTCTTGTTCCAGCTCTCATACTGTAAACAAGAGTCCTTCTTGTGGTCTATTTAGTACCTTGCTTTTTGCATTATTGTGCTTTCTGTGGATGATTTTGCTATTTACAATGGTCTCCCCAAGCACAGAGCTGACGGGCTGTCTAGTATTCCTAAGTGCAAGGCAAGTGTTCGATAAGCTTCCTTCAAGCAGGAGTGATAGTGCCATTGGCCATGAGTTCAGTGTTAATGAATCAAAAATATATATTAAATAAGATTGACATAAGACTTGGCATAAAGATCCAGAAAATGTCCATGAGTCCAAGTCCCATCCCAACATCCCTTGTGATGCCTTGTGGGGCCCATGGCATTTCGGTATTGGGAGGCAGGGCAACAGGAAGTATCCTAGGTCGTGGCACATAGCTGGTGTCAGTAAAAACCCCAATCTCACAGGGAATGGCAAAGAGAAAACCCATTACCAACTCTCTAAGTGCCAAAAGCAGACAAAACTCAAGAATCAGAGCCATCACCTTAGTACTCATAGCAGAGTAACCAGCAGGAACATTAGCAAAGCGGGACCAGTTCCACCACCCTTGTGGGGCATGATGGCTCGGGATGGGTGTTACATGCCATGGGTTACATCACAGTTGAGGAACCCAGGGCCAAAGTCCTCATACCTTTTAGAGCAAGCAGCAAACACTGCAGCAAGAAACAAGCCAATCCACCTCCTCAGGCAAACAAGCAGTTACATGGTGGTTATACTGTCACTGCCTTGATCGTTCAGTATCAGGAAATGGACAAGCCTTGTGGTCTGGCACAGTTGGCAAGAACATGCAAGATGCTCGGGGCCCACGGTGGCTGGCATCTCCCAATGGGAAGTGTTTATAACTGTTTGTTGAATGAATAAAACGAGCAGAATAGTGGGCTCTGTTTAGAGTGAAAGGTCTTTGTCAGGTTTCATTTGGTGGTTTGGAATGAAAAACTTGTTTCTATCAGTGTATAGTTTTAACTATGCAGTTTTAGCTATAACTTGTTCTCACTATACTTGGGGCCTTGGGGAGTGCTAGAAAGAAATATGGGTGCGTAGGAGGGCAGGACATTGGCAGATGAAATGCAAATTTTGCTGGGAAAATAGAGAGGCATTTTGGGAAACAGGTTGATGAGCCTTAGAATTATTTGCAAAACTGCTAGAAATTCCCACATAGTGCTGTGCTGTGATTGGCTATTAAGTTGCAGCTGCAACTTGAAACAAGTTGCTAACCAAGTTTTAAATAATTCTTTGAAATGTGCAATTCTCCATGGAATGGTAGATTAAAATTCATATTCTCTTTTTTTAATACTTCATAAAATCTTCCTTTTAAAATCCACTTCTATTTGGACAGGGGAAAGCGAAAGATACCAAAGGGAGTTTGTAAAACAACCAAGGTAGCAATACCTGAAAGGAGCTAACTAGAGAGTGTTTTATCTGAGGTTAAGAATTAATAATGTCATCTTTTTAAGACTAAGGACTGCTTGAACTGTTTTAACTGACAGATTAAATTAGATCAAGTATCAGAGCCCAGGATTAGACTGAATTATTCACTGATAAAATTATGGCTAACGTGTTTTGAATCTACTCTTAAGAATTATGATGCAGCCGGGCGCGGTGGCTCACGCCTGTAATCCCAGCACTTTGGGAGGCCGAGGCGGGCGGATCACGAGGTCAGGAGATCGAGACCATCCTGGCTAACACGGTGAAACCCCGTCTCTACTAAAAATACAAAAAATTAGCCGGGCGTGGTAGCGGGCGCCTGTAGTCCCAGCTACTCGGGAGGCTGAGGCAGGAGAATGGCGTGAACCCGGGAGGCGGAGCTTGCAGTGAGCCGAGATCGCGCCACTGCACTCCAGCCTGGGCGACAGAGCGAGACTCCGTCTCAAAAAAAAAAAAAAAAAAAAAAAAAAAAAAAAAAAAAAAAAGAATTATGATGCAGCAATTTGATTACCTTCAGCAATCAATGAATGAATGATGAAATGAAGCCTTCAGCCAGGTGCGATGGTTCATGCCTGTAATCCCAGCACTTTGGGAGGCCTACCTGGGCGGATAACTTGAGGTCAGGAGTTTGAGACCAGCCTGGGCAACATGGTGAAACCCCATCTCTATTAAAAATACAAAACCTAGCCAGCGTGGTGGCACACATCTGTAATCCCAACTGCCTGGGAGGCTGAGGCATGAGAATCTCTTGAACCCAGGAGGTGGAGGCTGCAGTGAGCTGAGATTGTGCCACTGCACTACAGCCTGGGCAACAGAGCAAGACCCCATCCTGAAAAAAAGTAAAGAAAAGAAAAGAAAAAACGAAGTCTTCAGGTCCCATGTGGACAGTGGCAGAGGATTCACTGGTATGTGCACATACCAGCCCTTCTCTACTCTGGTGCCATTTTCTCCTCATTCTTTCTACTTCTCTTTCTCCCCTCACTCTTACTCATTTTCCAGGGTCTAACTTAGGTCCTGAGATGTCTTCACTGACCACTTCAGCCCCCAGAGCTCTCAACTTGGAGGTGCAAAACCTTATTTTGTATGTCAGTGGTTCTCAGATTTTAGCATGCATCAGAATCACCCAGAGAGCTTGTAAAAACACAGATTCCTGGGTCCCACCCCCAGAGAATTCAGGAGATCTGGGATGGTGCGAGCAATTTTGCACTTCTAACAAGTTCCCAGGAGCTGCCGATGCTCTTTCTAGTACCATACTTTGAGAACCACTGATCTATATTCCTGGTGTTTTTCACTTAGTTGTATATGTTTTGAGATAAGAGATCTTTCTTTCCATATTGCTATTGAAATTTTCATAAGAGTATGCCTTGTCTGGAACACAGAATGTACTCAACAAATGTTAGTTCCATTCACCATCCCTACTTCCTTATTTAAATTATAAATTCTCTGAAGGAAGGGGTATTTAATATATGCAGCTATGTACTTAGGAAGTACTCAATATATATTTACTAAATAAATGGATAAATAGAAGGTTCCCGATTCCGGTGAAGATTTTTTCCTAAGACCTCTAGCTTATTTTGTTCTGTTATGAATACCTTCAGTTTTCCTCAAGACATAGTTCAGTAGTATAGAAATATCTTTTATTAGTTGTGTGTTGCGGAAAGAACTGACAAATTAAAATGTCTCACTTCAATGTAGTTCCCAGTTGGACAGGTAGTTTTCTCTTTCTTGGATCTTTCACACTGCTGAATTGAGTGACATGGTTGTGGGTCTTTCTGGCTGATGTCTCCATAGTCTCTTGACACAGGGCTGCCACCGGGGTTTGGTTCAACTGATGGAGATACAATTTTTCTTTGTCTGAAAGGCATTGTTTACCTTGACCTTGACAGGGTGGCAGCAGGACTGAGGCTGCCTGATACCTGTGATTTTGTTTCTCTGTTATCAATGGGACTTAACTCTTGCATCTATGTCCAATTTGGGAAGAGTGCTTGGGTGGAGAGATATTAAACTCTTACTTTTCGCATGCTATTGGCAAGTACAGGAGCTCCATTCCCACAGAGCAGGCATCCAGGAGCACAGAGGCAAGTCACTGCATGTTTCAAACACACTCTCAGAACTCAGAAGTTGAAAAAAATCCCCTAAAGAGTCCAAAAATTTAGGAAATAATAAAAATTACCCCTTAATTGATTTTTTAAATTATTTTCATGTCCAGTGTTATGGATTAGTCCATTCGCTATTTGACATCTAAGATAATGGGGTCTTATTAGCTGTAATTATTAGAGAAACAATTTTTTCTGTCTACAACTATTCCTGTGAGTAAAGTGAAAAGAACACAGATTTGAAAAGTATCTGTTTCTGGCTTCTGGCTGAAGGCTGTGCTTCCCAGCCTGCCAGAACAGCCACCCTGAAGGCTGTTAAATAAAAAATAAAATAGCATAATATAGATTTGAGGTCACATAGGCTAGACCTCAACTCTTAGCTTTGCCTCTGCATTAGTTCTGGTCTGTTAAGAAGCAGACTGTAAGAAGGGATTAGACAGAACTTCAGATCACGTGCAGGTCTGACACCTGGAGAAAGAGAGAGGGAAGGAGGATGGGGTGGGAGGTCTCAAACTGTAGTGCCGAAAGGACGGTTTGGCCAGGTTTCTGGGGACTCATCAAGTCAAAGGTGCCCATGAGAGGAATCCTGTGTCTCGCTGGAATGACCCTGCATTGGTCCTCACTTAGTGACCCGACTTTGCTCAATCACTGGCTAGGAGAAGCTGGGAGATGTGTGGCTCAGGAGGAAAGTGATGGTGCATCCAGAGGGCTACAGCAAGGGCTGCCAGACAACTCCGTCCTTGCAGCAGGAGATCCGAGGCTCATTCCCATGGCCACCATGGCCTCTAAACACACACTCTGTTTTTGCTGCCCCATGGAAACTGTCTCATGGGGATGTCAGTTAGGATGCTACACCTTTCCTTAACTGAACACATCTATGAATGATTTCTTCCTAGAAGTGGTATCTTGGGTGGAGGGACAAAGAAATTAGAAACAACAAAGCTGATTCATCTTAACAACCACTGCCTTGGCTCATGAGTGAAATTTCTGAATCTGGTTCCCAAACTTTCCTTTCATTTCTTAAATTATTCACCATCTTCCTGCTCAAATGTCATTATTGTTGCCTGGAACCAAAGAACCCTGACTGATCTGATTAACTCTGATTTTGGGGGTTCACTCAGTCTTTTAACTCCACTTGTGAAATGTGGGAACCTGGGAGGATTAAATAAGATAGAATATGTAATAAGATAGAATAGTTAAAACATTTGGTACATGGATCTTGCCCAACAATTTTTCCTCCTTCGACATTGATTTCAGCCAGGTGCAATTGCTCATGCCTGTAATCCCAACACTTTGGGAGGCAAAGGTGGGAGCATCACTTGAGACCAGGGTTCAAGATTAACCTGGGTAACAAAGTGAGACTCTGTCTCTCCAAAAAAAATTTTTTCATTGACTGCATATTTTAACAACATATATCTCTGATATTTGAATTTGAATTAAATTGCATGAGGTTGTAAATGTTCATTTTTGCAAACATCACACCACCACTATTTATTGACTATTGCAGCGGCAGCAAAACTCTACCTCCATCCTCTTAAAGTCCTGGCTGGGCCTGAGAATTAAATTGACATAAGAGAGATTAACAGGAGAAAAGCAGCATACAAATTCATTTAATACAAGTTTTACGTGGCCTGGGGAGCCCTCATAAGGAAAATAAGACCCAAAAAACCAGCTACAGTCAGTTACTTATATACTGCATTGGACAAAAGAATACTAAGTTGTGAAGAAGCAACTAAATTATGTGGGGAGACTTCAACAATATGAGTTATCTTAACAAGGTCTGTAAAGAAGTCTTTCAGCCTTGACTTCTCGTCCTTAAGGATACAGATGTTGCTTTTCCTTCTAGTACAGGAAGTGTGTCTTTCACATGGGAATTTCATCTTCTGCTTTTAAGAAACAGAAAAGAGGTCAGAATGATCTTCTTGCAACTTCTGTCTTTCAAATGCCTTTAATTCAAAACAGTCAATATGCGAAAGCGGTATTTTTTAACCCCTTCAGTGTGAACTATGTATGAAGTAAAATTCCACAAAAGACACTCAAGCCATGGTTCCCAGTCTTGGAAGGAAACAATCTCAACTCCCTATTGTCTAGAATAAATTTCAAAATACCTTTCTTATCCTTTAAGGCCACTCAGCATCTGAGCCTGTCTTTCCTCTCTAGCCTTATTTCCCAGTCCTGCCCATCACATTCCCAGAGCACTCACCCAGATGGAACCCACCTTGCTCTTCTGAGCCTGGGGCTCTTCTTATGACACTCCCTCTGCCCCTTTGTCTGTGCCACTTGTCCTGCACTGTGTTCTGCTGTCAAATTCCACCTGTCCTCATGGCTGACCTCAAGTGTCCTCTATATGATCCCTTCCATGGTCTCAACAAGCCCCCATGCCTTCTCCCTGCTCTTGTGTCCTTCCTCATGTTTGGCCCTGCATGTGGCAGCCTCCATCTCACAGGGTGGTCATGGTGTCCATACTTGAACTCCCCACTGAGCTAAGGGTGAGGCTTGCATTGCGCTGATCTTTATTTCCCTGAGAGTTCCTAGCATGGTGCTTCTGACATAAATGCTCCCCAAGCCATAACAAAAATCACAGGGGAGAAGGACAGATGGAAGGAATCAACGTGATGGTAGGAAGCAGGCAGGAAGTGGCTCAGTGCACTGTGAGAGGCACAGATACAACCCAATTTAAATTTTATCTTGAAATTTCAAACTTAGAGAAATATTGTAGCTACAATTTAAAAAACTCCTGTACATGTTTTACCCTGATTTACCAATTGCTAATATTTTGCCTCATATGCTTTATCATTTTCTCACTCTATGTTATTTTTCTGAACCATCTGAGAATAAGTTGCAGAAATCATGCCACTTGCCACACATGCCAGTGTGTATTTACTAAGAATAAAGATATTCTCTTACACAGCCATATTACACTTATCAAAATCAGGAAATTTAACGTTGATATAGGATTAATCTATACCTTCATTAAATTTCTCCAATTGACCCAATATCTATTATATCTTTTTTTTTTTCTGGTTCAGGAGCCAATCTATGATCTTATATTAAATCGTGTATTCATGACAGATAAAAGTTTTAAGGACAAAAGTGGCATTGTTTGGGGGTCCAGATTCTACTCAAATTCAAGATGCATCTTTCTGCTCATCCCAGCAAATTATGACAGCAAAGCCGGGAGTTGTGTGATCTTACACGGCAATGCTATGCTGCCCGTTGCTTTTGATTTGCAGACCCATCAGAGGTTCTGTGCAGATTGAGGCCTCAGGGTGCTCTCCCCAACTGGTGGTGAAAAAGGCTTCCAGCGGAATGAGATGATGCCTGTCTGCTTGCAACATCTCACATTTCCCAGAGATTGGCAAGGAAGTGGACTCCTGTTAGACTCCACATGGCAGGAAACAATCACTCTGAAGTGTTTTTTGTGAAGCAAAATTACTAATGTTAATTATTAATCATATTTATTTCAAGATTCTAAATTAACACAATTATCCACGTCTTATGGATTACAGAAATATAAAATATTACACTTTTGACTTACACACATATAAATACTAATTTTAGGCTTTTATGATTTGAAAGGCAAATCACCCCAAACATTACCAGCTGGAGATGCTAAGGGAGAAAAGAGGCCATCTCTTTTGTTCCTTTGGCATGATCCTGACACTTTTAGTATTTGAAGTCCCAGGTTTTGCTGTTATTTTAAATCAGATAACTTTCAGAAAGGTAAGTCATCTTGCTTGACTCCCACTCCTTTGCAGAAAGACAGAAGATCTTCATCAGGGACTTTTTACCCTGAATGACTTGTCTATACCTTAATTAAATTTCTCCAATTCTCTGATTATTCCAATATCTATTATGTCATTTTTTTTTCTGGCTCAGGATCTAAGATCATATAGTAAAGTGTGCACTCATGACAGATAATGTTTTAAAGAGAAAAAATGGCATCATTTTGGGGCCCAGTTTCTACTCAAATTCAAGATGCGTGTTTCTGCTCATACCAGAAAATCATGACAGCAAAGGAAAGAATTGTGTGATCTTACACAGGGATTCTATGTTTCCTGTTGCTTTTTATTTACAGATCCATCAGAGGTCCTGCATGCCAGCTCTTCTTCCTGGATTGCCCATTCAGGCCTCATTGGAATCTCCATTCCATAGTTAAGATCTAGTTCAGTGGCCACCTCCTCCATGAAGTCCATCAACCCTTCAACAGTTATTTGTCCTCCCTTCCATACACCTTCAGCATTTATTCATTGTTGTAGTAACACACTGTGCTATGCAATGATGTGATGGTCCTTGAGATTACAAATGAATTTCATCTTCATCTTCTCATACCCAACAAGGTTCCTGGAATATGGCCAGTGAGCAAGGAATGAATGAATGCCTGACAGTCTCATACTGACCCTCTAAGACTCCCCAAATCCTCATCACTTTACTTTGGAAGCTGCTAGTTCTAATTCTTTGTGCTTTCCTTCTCTCTGATGCCCTCTGGTTACTTTTCTTTGCACTTAGATGAAATAGATACAGCAGCTTTATTGCAGTTGGGAAGGCTTTTGGATTACAAAGCAGATGTGGTGGTTTGGGGTCGGGGGTAATTCCTTGTGAAGGCTATTGGAAAGCAGAAACTTGGAGGGCTCTGCAAGTTCATCTTGTCACTTCTACTCCTCTTTGACTGATGGGTATTTTCCTCATTCTCAGTGACCTCTGGGGACAGCAATTTTGTATGGCCCCCACTGGAAACCTTTACAGCGGCAGCATGGTGAAGCAGGTGTGAGAGTTTAGATGCATAAAGATGGGTATTCTCAGATGCCCCGGCACAGAATACAGCTTCTCCAAGGCTGTCAGGGCTGGGTTGAAAAGAGGTCTGGCCACACCAAGAATGGTTATCAGTGTGAATTTACCTGATCTCACAGATATGTTCTCTAGTCCCACTGTCCTTTCCTTCTATCTTGCCAATTCAGCAGGTCTGGCCCAGCCCAGACCATTGGCCCTTCCCATCCTTGGCAGCTACTACTATTAAGTGCATATCTTATCTAATACCACCCTTGCTTCACTCTTGCTTTACCTCCCAGACCTTGAAATTCTATTCATATCTGATCTCAGCCTCCCAGCACCAGCACCTATATATTCTATTAGTGCTATAATGGCTAGCATATAAAGTGTGGCTTAAAAGAGCCAGGGTACCCATTTGCCAGTAGAGCAAAATTTTGGCATCTTTTTTTTTTTTTGAGACGGAGTCTCGCTCTGTCCCCCAGGCTGGAGTGCAGTGGCACGATCTCGGCTCACTGCAAGCTCCGCCTCCAGGGTTCACGCCATTCTCCTGCCTCAGCCTCCCGAGTAGCTGGAACTACAGGTGCCCGCCAATACGCCCGGCTAATTTTTTGTGTTTTTAGTTGAGACGGGGTTTCACTGTGTTAGCCAGGTAGGTCTCAATCTGCTGACCTCGTGATCCGCCCGTCTCAGCCTCCCAAAGTGCTGGGATTACAGGCGTGAGCCACCGCGCCCAGCCTATTTTGGCATCTTATGTAATGATGCCTCTTATATTCAGCAAGTAAATTCCATAATGTGTCACCCACCCATTTTAAATGCTAATAAAAGAAATGAGTGCATCTCTCGTAACTATCACAGTAGTGGGAGTTGTAAGGGGAAAAAAAGGCCAGATGCATTTTGCTTTCTTTCTTAGTTACCACTAACATCTTTGCTCTATATTTGTGTCTCAGTGATGTTCCCTTCTTGCTGCTAAGCCTGGTCTATTGTTGGCATGGCACATGTGGGCTGCATGGGTAATTTGTGTCCTAGGAGGTTTCAGTTTACAAAAATAGGCAAAGCTTGACTTTTCACAGTCACTTCCTCTGTAATTAAAATGGCATATTTCTTAAGTTAGGAAAAGATGAGTTTATGGTAAGGGGAATAACAGTCTCTTCAAAGAGACTGAATTTATATTCTTGAACCATTGCCATATATAATAAAAGGCCTAGCAATTACTTGAAAGTCAATTTAAACATTGGATATAACAAAATAGTGCAAATTGGATAAATTAAGCTTCGGGTTCTTTTTTATTGAAGGACATATTGACTTTTTTTTTTTTTTTTTTGATCCTGGGGAAGTGGAGTCAATGGAAGCATTTTGGCACACATTTCTTTTTTAAAAAATGTAGTTAGGAATATGCACAACTTCCTCTGTAAGGGTGGGGAGAATCTGTTTTGTTTTTCAATATTTGCTCCACTGTGAATTTATTTTTGGTGTAATGGTGCGTCCCAACACCATTTGTTGACTGATTCATCTTTTCTCCACTGATTAGAAACACAACATTTTCCTACTATAAAAAGAAATAATGTTAATTTTATATTTCAGGACTAAAACAACTATATTTACATGTGTTAAGATATTTCCTTATTAAATTTAAACATGTAAGCCACACAAGTTTTAATATCCTGTCTTGGCATTTCTTCACTTTTAAAGATATGCTAAGAAACAAACAGGAAACTGGCCAAGACTTCTGTTAACTGTTGAGAAGCTCCTAGAAATATGACCCGCTACCTCACAGCTCTGCCTCTAGCAAGATTCCCCTAAGTCTTGGCCCTAGAGACTTTTAAACAAAGACCAAGACATTCAGGTCACAAGGGCGGTGGCTGCGATGATCTCAGAGCCAATGACGGCAAACTGCTCAGTTCTGGCTCAGCACAGGTGAGGGCTGCAATGACATGGAGGAGATGAGGCACCAACCGGAGTCTAACCTGCTTGCTGCTGTGTCCACTGCTAAGAGTCCTCAGAAGTCACTGACAGCAGAACGGAGAGGACAAGGTGCTGATGAGCAAAAGATAGCCCTAGACTCTGACTGGAAGGGGCCAAGTCAGAGTCCCACTGTATGCTCACTGCCTCGGAGAAGGGCACCAAGTGTGTGTGTGTGTGTGTGTGTGTGTGTGTGTGTGTGTGTGTGTGTGTGTATAGCAGAGTGGGGGGCTGGCTGGGGAGGCCTCACAATCATGGTGGCAAGGCAAAAGAGAAGCAAAGTCCCGTCTTGCAAGGCAGAGGCAAGAGAGAGAGCACGAGCAGGGGAACTCCCCTTTATAAAACTGTCAGATTTCATGAGACTTATTCATTGTCACAGGAACAGCATGGGAAAGACCCACCCTCATGATTCAGTTACCTCCCACCGGGTCCCTCCCATGACACGTGTGAATTATGGGAGCTACAATTTGAGATTTGGGTAGGGACACAGCAAAACCATATCAGTTGCTTATGATTTGGAGTAGATTTTTTGGTTTGGTGTTGGTTTTTGCTCTTTGTCCCATAAAATGGCTTCTGAGCCTGAATGTCCTTCTTGTTGCCCTGAATTGTTTTGACTGGATCCCAAAAGGCTTTCCCCAGGGGATGTTTGGAGAAGGAGCTCAGAATAGTTCAACTGGATCTAGTCCTCCTGGCTACTAAGAGACATAGATAGGAATCACATAAGCTTACTTTGTTTTTGGTTCTTTGGTGGCTTTTTTTTTTTCTCTCTCTCTTGACTCGGAAACAAGTTTACTGCAGGAAATGGATGCAGATAAAAATATATTCAAGTGATTAGGACTTGGAATACCCTACAGAAAAGGTAGGCTATTTAATGTCAGAAAGCATAACAAGAAGATTGGTTTTTTTTATAATGAATGTTAAGCTGAATTATGTCCATCCCCTATGGGGTAGGGTTGGTAAAGGGTAGTATGAACCCTACCCCAAGGGAAGTTATAGTCTAAGACTAGTAGGACAGAGGCAGGAAGCAGAAATGTCACTTTTCACAATACAATAACTACTGAGAACATTAGAAAGTACCCATATGAAGGCCCTCATTTTTATAGATAAGGAAACAGAAACCATTTCCAAATAGTTAAGGAGAATGATGAGGCTTCAGGTTGAGTGCTTTGTGCACTCAACATGAAGAGCACTCATTTACTCTTCACCATGGCTACATGGGGTAGACAATGCAGTTACAGCCATTTCCAAAAAGTTTCATTCACTAGGTTCTCAATAAATAACTGATGAAGGGATGAATTAACAACTCTAATGCATTTATTCTTTTACGGGAGATGTTCTTTCTTCAGGCATCCTCTTGATAAGTTCCCCCACCAAGCCTGTTCCTCTTCCAAGGTTCCCTGTCTCTATGAACTGCCCACCTTGCAACCATTTGCACAAGCCAGAAACCTGTCTCCTTCATACCTTCCTCTCTGACACACGCTTAGAGAATTCATCATCCAGTCCTGATGGCTTTGCCGCCTAGAATTCTCCTGAATCCATCCATAGATCTCTGCCTCCACCACCACTACCCTCATCCAAATTGCCATCAACTCTCACCTGATGACTGTGGCCACCTCCTGACTGGGTCCACATATCAATTCTGAGCTCCCCTAAATCTGCTTCCCACACTGTAGCAAGAGTAGCCTTTTCAAAAGACAAATCCCCTCTTTCTATTTATTCGTTTCCTTTCCTTCCTGAAAAATTCAGACCCAAAGCCACTAGGTAGGACAAAGCAAGGCAGGCATTCCAGCCTGAGATGTAAGAAGTTGTCTTAAAAGAGCCCTCCAGGATACTACATACCCTAATGTAGGTACATAGGACCCAAATCAACCCTACTCTGGGATTGGGGGTCAAATATCAAGGATTCCAGCAGTAACAGTATCTGGTGACAAGGCTGAAGTGGGAGAAGAGACCACAGAACACAGCAACAATGCAATATCTCTCCAGATCACAGTTTTCTCAGCCTCTTGACTCTGATGTACATGGAGATCCCATCTTGTTTTTTCACTCCTTGCCCCTTCCTATTGAGCTTTTTACACAGACCCTCGCCATTGCCTTTTAATTCATCAGGAAATAGACAGAGCTTCACAGTGGCAGCAGCACCTGTTCCCTGCCCAGCCCCAAGCACAGATATTGGAAAATTATTCAATTATTAATTAACACTTGCAGCCCACAGTTTACATTCTCAAGTCTTAAGTGAGGGCTAGTGAATAAGGCAATAATATACTGTTTTACATTTTCAAAAATTAAAGAATACTACTACACACCTATCGGAATGGCCAAAATCCAGAATGCTGACCACCCAAATGCCAGTAATAATATGAACCAACAGGAGCTCTCATTTATTGCTCATGGGAATGCAAAATGGTACAGCTACTTTGGAAAAGAGTTTGGCAGTTTCTCATAAAACTAAACATACTCTTACCATATGGCCCAGCAGTCACGATCCTTGGTAGTCAAAGGAGCTGAAAAGTTATGTCCACACAAAAATCTGCACATGGATACTTACACCAGCTCTATTCATAATTGCCAAAACTTAGAAGTGACAAGACGTCCTTCAGTAGGTGAATGGATAAACTGTGGTACATCCACACAATGGAATATTAATTCTGTGCCAAAAAGAAATGAGCTATCAGCCGGGCGTGGTGGATCACGCCTGTAATCCCAGCATTTTGGGAGGCCGAGGCAGGTGGATCACAAGGTCAGGAGTTCAAGACCAGCCTGGCCAATATGGTGAAATGTCATCTCTACTAAAAATAGAAAAATTAGCTGGGCGTGGTGGTGGGCACCTGTAGTCCCAGCTACTCGGGAGGCTGAGGCAGGAGAATCGCTTGAACCCGGGAGGCAGAGGTTGCAGTGAGCCGAGATTGTGCCACTGCACTCCATCCTGGGCAACAGAGTGAGACTCTATCCCAAAAAAGAAAAAAAGAAAGAAAAGAAGTGAGCTATCAAACCACAAAAACATGGAGGATGCCAGGTGCATTGGCTCAAGCCTATAATCCCAGCACTTTGGGAAGCCAAGGTGGGCTGATCACTTGAGGTTAGGAGTTCAAGACAGCCTGGCCAACATGGTGAAACCCCGTTCCTACTAAAAATACAAAAGTTAGCTGGAAACGGTGACGCATGCCTGTAATCCCAGCTACTCGAGAGGCTGAAGCATGAGAATTGCTTGAACCCAGGAGGCAGAGGTTGCAGTAAGTGGAGATTGCACCACTGCACTCCAGCATAGGTGACAGTGAGACTCCATCTCAAAAAAAAAAAAATAGTGGTGATGATTATATTAATACAATCTTAATGCCGTTGAATTATACATTTAAGGATGGTTAAAATGATAAATACTATGTTATGTATATTTTACCACAATACTAAGAAGAATTACTAATGCCCCCCCCACTCATTTTCCACTGTATACTCTTTGTATATTTATATCACGGGCTTGTATTACCTATTTAAAGCAGATGTTTTTAACCAAAAGATTTAACTTTATACATTTATAAGATGTTCTTTCAACTGCATAAAAGTGGCTCTACTGTATCTTAGAAATGAAAAATTATTGAAAAAAACTGCAAAGGGTTAAAACTGCATCTGAGGTAAGTAAATTCATCAATTGCTGCTGTTCCTCCACAGAAAGAATGTACAGCCTCCTCCTTTCTTCCTCTCCTCATAGCCCCACCCCAGCTTCCTGTCATGCACACTGAGAATTTCATCATTCTAGCAACCTCATATCCAAAAAAAGGTCCCTGGCACAAGATTTATCACTCCCCAAAATTATCATGAAAATTATATTTTAATACCTGGCATATTAATGCAAGAATGTAAGCAATAATTGCAGGACTGTCATGAAAAGATTTTCAGTCTTTTATTTTTCTTTCTAGAATTGAGAACACTGGTAGATATGGAAGCTGTGACTAGCCTGAAGAGTGCAGACAACCAAAATGAGTTTCCAGTAACATCAAGGCAAACCACAACAAAACAGGTAAGTCAGCCTTTATTTCTCAGGTGACACTTTGCACTGTGATACCACAGTGTTCACAAAAGGTATCAGAAGTACACAAGCCAAGTTAAGCTATTTAAGAACTTTTCAGAGGCTACTGTGTGCCCAGCACTGTAATTTCAAGTCTCTATTCTACCAAATCTATGATGTCAAGTGGAAAAGACAAATTTTCCAGCTCTGCAGTGTCCCATGTAGAACTCTTTGAGAGGAGGGAATATGCTTTGCTTCTGTCTACTGCGCAACACAGAGTAGGTGCTTACAAGATGCATGAAGTTCTAATGTTCCATAGCACTGCAGGATGACTACAGGAAACAATATATAGATTCAAATACCTAGAAGGAGGATAATGAATGTTCCCAACAAAAAGAAATAATAAATGTTCAATTTGATGGATAAGCTAATTACCCTGACCTGATCACTATACATTATATATTGAAACATCACTCTGTATCCCATAAATATATACAATTACTACATGTCAATTTTACAAATAAAAGAAAAAAAGATGTTTGAAGTAATGAATGAGTAACAAAATGAAGTGGATGGCTATGCGCAGTGGCTTACACCTATAATCCCAACACTTTGGGAGGCCAAGGTGAGAGGATTACTTGAGGTCAGGAGTTCGAGACCAGCCTGGCCAACATGGTGAAACCCTGTCTCTATTAAGAATACAAAAATTAGCTGGGCGTGGTGGCACATGCCTGTAATCCCAGCTACTCAGGAGGCTGAGGCAGGAGAATCGCTTAAACCCAGGAGGCAGAGGTTGCAATGAGCTGAGATCACGCCACTGCATTCCAGCCTGGGCAACAGAGCAAGACTCTGTCTCAAAAAAAAAAAAAAAATGAAGTGGAGATATGGAGCACCTACCCCATCAGTTTGCATGGCAATAATCAGTTACCTCTTCTTCAACACTCAGAGTGAACACAAGCCATTAATCATCCCCAACCAAGCTGTGACCATGCTGAGCGGTGGCCAGGAAATTAGGAATAACATTCATTCCATAAGCATATATTGAATGTCTACTACGCTCCAAATAAATGCAGGGTGCAGAGGACAAGGGAATGCTGTCCCTGCTCTTTTACTGCTGTATTAATCATAGCTTTTTGTTTTATATATATCTGATGCTCTGGCATCTGGGGCTTTGCTGACCTTGGAGAGACTGCCCTTCCCAGGGCTAGCCAATTCCTAGAGATAGTAAATAAATTGCCTGCAAGTGCACCTTCCGAGCAATCCAGAGCCCATGCCCCCACCACCTCCTCTATCAGACTCTGACACGCAGAGCTTTTATTTCCCCGCCCTAATCACCCCCAGGCAGGTACCAGACAACTCAGGACAATCCCTATGCCCCAAAACCCACTGAAATCATTTGAACTAGCCAATCCTAAGATGCTTACCCTTCCTCCCCAGCTCTTTCCCACAGAAACCATGATAAAGGCTCCTGCCCACATTTCCCTCTCACTCCCCTGCCTCCTGACTGACCCTGGTGCCTCCCCAGGTGGCCCAGCATGGTGTGGCATGCCCCTCCTCTTGGGAACTGTGAGCAACAAACTATCTTTTCAGTGGCAATCATCTCTTAATCCGTTGGCCTCACCATACCTGGATAATAATAAAACCCACATTTAAAAAGAGTTGCTTACAGTCTAGGAGGGGACACCAACATATCTCCCTACAATTACAGGGCTGGATGAGAACTTCTACAAAGGAGACGTGAGCAGAGGGCTGTGGGGGTGCAGGGTGGGTAGTAGCTGATGTGGGCACTGCTGGAGATTCCAGCAAGAACCCTAAAACGAGCTTGGGTTGGTCAGTTTGTTGCTAAGGCAGACAATGCAAACATGAGAAAAGGCTGAGGGTTGGAAAGGCTTCACCTGGAGCTGGGAGGAGCCCTCTTCACAAAGAAAGGAGACGGGCACCACTGCCCTCCTGCCTCTGGGACACGGCTGCTAACCTGTGGAAGGTTCTGGCTGACTGTCTTCTGTACCTGCACAGAGAAGGGTAGGTAGTAACTTCAGTCCAGACCAGAGTTAAAAGACGTTGGCCTTGTGGTGGAAGAAAGTTGGGATTCTCTATTTTCTTTTAGCCCAGATTTTAAAAATATGAACATTAAAGAGTTTCTGGCCAGGCGTAGTGGCTCACACCTGTAATCCCAGCACTTTGGGAAGCCGAGGCGGGTGGATCACCTGAGGTCAGGAGTTCAAGACTAGCCTGGCCAAATGAGGAAATCCCGTCTCTACTAAAAATACAAAAATTAGTGGGGCGTGGTGGTGGGCACCTGTAATCCCAGCTACTTGGGAGGCTGAGGTAGGGAGAATCACCTGAACCTGGGAGGCGGAGGTTGCAGTGAGCCAAGATCGTGCCATTGCACTCCAGCACGGGCAACAGAGCGAGACTCCATCTCAAAAAAAAAAAAAAAAAAGAGTTTCCATTCTCCCTCTTAAATTCGGGTTCCTCATCTGTAAAGTGAGTGAGGAGGACCAGGCATCTGAACTCCACTCCAGTCCTTGACTTAGTATCTATTCCAGGTACAGAGAATAATACAGTGTTACGGGCTGAATCATGTCACCCTAAAATTAATTTGTTAAAGCCCTTGCCACCAGTACCTCAAGGTGTGATATTATTTGGATATGAGCATTACCAGCATGAGGTCATGTGGGTGGGCTCTAATCCAGTTTGACCAGTATCCTTATAAGAAGAAGAAATCTGTATACAAAAAGAGAAACACCAGTGATGCATGCACACAGAGGAAAGACCGTGTGAGGACATGTGAGGCAGCAGCCATCTGCAGGCCAAGGAGAGGGGCCTCAGGAGAAACAACTCTGCTCACACCTTGATCTTAAAGTTCCAGCCTCCAGAACTGGGAAAAAATTAATTTCTGTTTTTTAAGCTACCTAGTCTGTGACAGCAGCCCTAGCAGACTATATGGTAACAGATCAATTGTTAAAAACTTAAAGTCTCTAGGAAAAGGACTTCCTCAACAGGAAGCCACAAAATGCTCTCTGGTTATTTTGATGTTCAGCCAATTCACCCCAAGCTCTGTGCCATGACTAATAAGATGCAATTTAATATAACAAACATTGATCGAATGCCAGTCACAATGAGAGGCACTGGCAAACACATCTAATTCTCCAAGGTCATGAGGATTCAGACAGGGGGAAGAAAGAACAGGTTCTTCAAAAATCTCACTTAAGCCAAATAAACAAAACCTCTCCCTCTTTTCCATGTGACCTGAGTCTCAAATAACTGATGGATTCACCCCCATCAGGACTGCCTCAGTCTCTCCCAGAGGTGAGACAATCAAGCGTGACAAGGAAGAAAAGTAAAGTATAGAAATCCACATGTGTGGACTGGCCATTCTTACAGAGGGGAAGCTGTGGCTGTTCAATGTGAGAAATTCTCCAACTCAAAAGGAGACAATTGAGAAAGGAACAAGAACTATAACAACTTTCCAGAGTTTGTCATCAGAACAACCTCCTTCACTAGGGCCATAATCAGCAGAATGGAAAAGAACAGGTGGCACAACACTTAGATAATATTCTTGGATATGCTCAGAAAAGTAGGGAGATGGGAAAACTCAAACCTAAGCTCTGTCTTTGGATAAAAATATAACAAAACAGGGGGACAGGGAAAACAGAGAAATGGCAAAAAGGAAAGAAAGGTCTGGCAATTGGTATATTTTTATCATTAATACCCAGGGATGAACATCTTTAGAAGCCATTTCACTATCACGAATCTTTAAGACATCAACAATGTTAAAATAGAAAAGCAGAGACTAAATATTCTACCTTAACGCCTTAAGAATCAAAGTCCCACAAATCCACCCACTGGGAAGCTAAGCATTCCCAGACATCTCAGGAAGAAAACCTTCCATCAGGAGAGCCCAGAGTCCTTATTTTTCAAGTGGCAAAGATCTAAACTTCATTCTAGAGCATGGTCCTAGCAGGATAGCATAGCACAAATATTTTATTTTCTAAATATTCCTTTTGAAATTCTTTCTATATCCTTTCCCAGCAGAGAAAGCCAGTGGGTTTATCCTTCCAGGGCCCTCTCCTCTTCTTTCTCAAAAAAAGCTGGCAGTTGCTTCCAGGAATGGGCTCTGCACCTCCCATAAGTCATTCTTGCCCCACAATCAGGGCCAGGACTGTGTTGAATCAGAGCAACCCAAGACCAAATTGCAGCCCGTCAGCTAAGGGTACAGCAGGTGGGTGTTGAGTCTCTAAGGACAATCCTCACAGAGAATCAGAGCCTGAGATTTGCATTAATATGATGCTGGTGTTTGGACCTAAAAGAAACCCAATTTTGAAAGGAACCATGAGCAGGAAAACCTCTGGACAGAGTTCAAGATCTGGCTCTATCTTTGCTGTGTGACTTTAAGCAAGTCACATAACTCCTCTGGACCACTGTATTTTTTCACTGGAAGAAAGCAAATATCAGGTGAATTGCCAAGGTTCTTTCCAGCTGTAAAAGTGTAATGGTTTCAGTTTCTTCAATTCATTCTGGTTAATATTCATAGAAAATAATTTTTAAATTATTTAAAATAATTTTAATAGCCACATAAGACTGTATTATCAACAATAAGCTGTTAAAGCATCACAGATTGGAAATACAATTTTCTGAATTTATACTTGATATTTCTCATTCTTTTTTACTTTTTTCTGCATTCAAAGAGTCTCCTGGCCGTGTACGGTGCCTGTAATTCCAACACTTTGGGAGGCTGAGGTGGGTGGATCACATGAGATCAGGTGTTTGAGACCAACCTGGCTATCTCTACTAAAAAATACAAAAAATAGCCAGGCGTGGTGGTGCTCACCTGTAATCCCAGCTACTCAGGAGGCTGACGCAGGAGAATCACTTGAACCTGGGAGGCAACGGTTGCAGTGAGAGAAGATCGCGCCACTGCACTCCAGCCTGGGTGAAAGAGCGAGACTCGTTCTCAAGAAAAACTAAAAACATTAAAAAGAAAAGTCTCCCACCCATAGGAGGTATTATGAGTTGAATTATGTCCCCTCAAAAATCATATATTAATGCCCATATCTCAGAATGTTACTTGATCTGGAAATAGGGTGACTAATTAGTCAAGATAAGTTCGTAGTGGAGTAGGGTAGGCCCCTAATCCCATGGGACTGGTGTCCTTATAAAAAGGAAAATTTGGAGACAATCATATCCACAGGGAGAATACATGAAGGCTGGCGTTGTGCTGCCACAGCCAGGGAACTACCAAAAACTGGAGAGAGGCCTGGCACAGATCCTTTTCCAGTTCCTTCAGAGGAAGCACGGCCCTGCCGACATGTTAATCTTGGACTTGGACTTTCCAGACCCGTGAGGCAGGAAGTTCTGCTAGTTAAGCCACTCAGTGTGTGGTGCTTTGCTATGACAGCCTTAGCAAACTCGTACAGAAGGTTAAACCTACCTCTCGCTATAAAGCAAGAAAGGCAGCTCCTCACTTTCTCAGGATTCCCTGTGGTTGGGGCCAGGATATGTGGCCTGGGCTCTGCCCATCAGACACATCTGCCACAGCTCTGAAGCAGAGAAGCAGGGACTTCCCTTCAGATGACATGCGGCAGAACAGCAGCCACTCCATGCAGCTCCAGGAGGTGCCTGCAACAGAAGCCCCTGCAGCAGCAGCCAGCGTGGCCCATCCACAGTGTGCGTGGTGTCAGCAGGACCTGCTCCTGATGGCAAGGGTGACTCATCTCCACAGGACTCGTTCTGCAGCCTCTGAGCCTGGTCCTTCTGGAGACTCCATAAGTTACTCCATACTTTCTCATCAATTTCCTTTCTGCTTTAACAGGGAAGGCTTCTATTGCTTGCCTAGAACAGTTCCTGACACAGTAGGTTCTTAGTATTTGTCAGTGTCTAATAAACCCTAAATTGACATAAGTGGTATTATATAAATCACATAACTTTCTAAAATAATTTCAATTTAATACACATATATTTTTGTGAATATCAAAAAAAAACAACAGTTACTTGTTACCTCACAACAGCACCTTGGGAAGACCTTTCTAGTATCCTGACTTTCACAGATGGGGAAATCCCTGTTTGGAGACTTGCCCAAGGTCCAGAGCTAGCAGATGGCAAATACAAGGTTTGAACCGAGGCATTCTGCAATAGTAAATGTGAACAGTGCTCTCTGGCACAGTACTGAAAAAAATTTTTTTTTACATATTACTAGTCAAAGGTTCGAAGTCTCTGATTCTAAAGTAGTTATACAACAATGTTTGAAATTTGCCTGGGTGTCAATTTGTCTGGAAAAAGTGACATGTGTCTTGCCCTGAAGGAGGAGAACTAGAATAGAAACACTCTGTTTTTTGGGTGATGGTCCAAAGGAGAATGATGTCAATAGCTCTGTAACTTGGGGCACAAATTATTCAGGCAACAGCAAAGTTGGGGACTTAATTTGTCCGAAAAATTGTGTTGTGTCAGCTTGACTTATAAAACCAAATTCATTTTTAAAAGTGTTAGCCATTACAAATTCTGAGATACTTTTTAAAGCTTTAGTTTGGCAAATGAGAACAGTTGGGAAAATAAATATGTGCAGTGAAAAGAGTTAAAATATCTTGTTCAAAAAAGAAATTATGATAACTGTGAAAACTAAGTATCAGAACAAATGTCCATTCTCAAGTTAGGCAGAGATGTCACCCTCAGAATCAAAGCATCATTTTTGGAAAAATGTTGGAAAGAAGCCCATGGTGTAGGTGACAGTAACTAATTTTCTGTTGCAGTTTCTAAGGTGAGGATGAATCAGGTCAGCTGGGACCTGCCTTCCCAGTGTCAAGTAGGAATCCTGTCTTGTAGAACTTACTGCTGAAACCAGGTACTTACTTCCCTGCATGTGGATCCAGAATCATAGCAAGTTCTGTTGATTCATCGCTTCCCACGCTGAGCCTGGAATGCAGCCATACCACCTCTTTCCTGGCCTGTCCTAGATAGAATTTGTGGCTTCTCTGGGCTCTGGCTTTCTCACAAAGTGAAGGGGCTACCTGCCTTATCCTGTCTGACCTTTGATGTCTGATAGTGGAGGCTGGGGTTGCTCCTGAAATTCCTTCAAGGTACTAGAGACCTTCCAGCTAAGCTGCCACTTAGCTCCCAGTTATTTCCCACATATCCTCTCCCCAATCTCTGGGCTCAGAAGTACTGCATTATGAGTAAGCTGGGGGACCTGAGGCTCACCAAGGCAAAGGCTTCAACTTCAAGGTTCAAATGAGGCTCAGGGAAACTATCTGATCAAATCTACTAAAACTAAATATGTGCCTACCCCATGACCCAGCAATTCTACTGCAGAGCATGTGCCCAAGAAACTGAGTGTATGTCTCTTTCAGAAGACATGTGCTCATCATAGACAAAAACTAGACACTATCCAAATGTACATCCACAGTACAATGGGCAAACAAACTGTGGCAGGTTCATATTTTATTACATAACAACAAAAAGAATAAACCCCTTTTATATTCAACAATATGGATAGACATAATATTGAGTGAAAGAAGCTAGACACCAAAAGTACCTACTGTATAATTCCATTAAGTTCAAGAACCAGAAACACAAATCTGTGGTGAAAGAGGTCAGACTAGGGGTTATCTCGGGGGAAGAGGGTGAGTATTGACTGGGAAGGGACATAAAAGAACTTTCTGCGATGCTGGAAGTGTCCTAGATATTTGTCCTAATGGTGATTACAGGGGTATATACATAGGTAAAATTTTAAAAGATGTGTGTTCGTTTACCTATGTAACAAACCTGCATATTAAGTTCCCGTACCCCAGAACTTAAAATAAAAGTTGAAAAAAAAAAAAGATGGTGTTTATCTGTAGGTATATTACATTCTTTCTTTGTTGTTGTTGAGACAGAGTCTCGCTCTGTCTCCCAGGCTGGAGTGCAGTGGCACAATCTCGGCTCACTGCAAGCTCTGCCTCCCAGGTTCACAACAGTCTCCTGCCTCAGCCTTCCGAGTAGCTTGGGACTACAGGCGCCCGCCACCACTCCCGGCTAATTTTATGTATTTTTAGTAGAGACGGGGTTTCACCGCGTTAGCCAGGATGGTCTCGATCTCCTGACCTCGTGATCCGCCCACCTCGGCCTCCCAAAGTGCTGGGATTACAGGCGTGAGCCACTGTGTCCGGCCTACATTCTTTTAAAAAATTTGAAAGCATGGGCTATGGGAGCTCAAGACGTCAGTGTTAAAATAGTGATGAGTAAGGGAGATTCCAATTAGGTTGCTCAGGTCAGAGCTATCAGGCTTCAGTGCTCAGTATTCAAGATAGCTCAGAATTCAGAGCTCATAATCAAAATATCTGCAAGTAAACATAATAATTGCTACCAGCTGTTAATCACTTTCTAGGTGCTAGGCTCTAGACAAAGTATTTTATGAACACGACCTCATTTCGTGCCTGCAACAACTTTATAAGGTAGGTGCTAGTAATATTTCCATTTTACAGAATAATGACATGCCTTGCTCAAGGTCATGCTGCTGGTAAGTGGTAGTCAGGAAGCTAAAGAGGATCTATCCAGGACAGAGAGATTGAATGGCATCAAGGGGTGTGGGGGAGCAAATTGTCCAGGTTCCTCTGCTCTGGACACTGTATTTCTTAGTAAGAGATTAATCAGCAAGACAAGGATGCCCTCTCTCACTACTCCAGTTCAACATATTGGAAGTTCCGGCCAGGGCAATCAGACAAGAGAAAGAAATAAAGGGTATTCAAATTGGAAGAGAGGAAGTCAAATTGTCTCTGTTTGCAGATGACATGATTGTATATTTAGAAAACCCCATCGTCTCAGCCCAAAATCTCCTTAAGCTGATGAGCAACTTCAGCAAAGTCTCAGGATACAAAATCAATGTGCAAAAATCACAAGCATCCCTACACACCAATAACAGACAAACAGACAGCCAAATCATGAGTGAACTCCCATTCACAATTACTACAAAGAGAATAAAATACCTAGGAATACAACTTACAAGGGAAGTGAAAGACCTCTTCAAAGAGAATTACAAACCACTGCTCAAGGAAATAAGAGAGGACACAAACAAATGGAAAAACATTCCATGCTCATGGATAGGAAGAATCAATATCATGAAAATGGCCATACTGCCCAAAGTAATTTATACATTCAGTGCTATCCCCCATCAAGCTACCAATGACTGTCTTCACAAAATTGGAAAAAAACTACTTTAAAGTTCATATGGAACCAAAAAAGAGCCCACATAGCCAAGACAATCCTGGGCAAGAAAAACAAAACTGAAGGCATCACGCTATCTGACTTCAAACTATACTACAAGGCTACAGTAACCAAAACAGAATGGTACTGGTACCAAAATAGATATATAGACCAATGGAACAGAACAGAGGCCTCAGAAATAACACCACACATCTACAACCATCTGATCTTTGACAAATCTGACAAAAACAAGCAATGGGGAAAAGATTCCCTATTTAATAAATGGTGTTGGGAAAACTGGCTAGCCATATGCAGAAAACTGAAACTGGACCCCTTCCTTAAACCTTATACAAAAATCAACTCAAGATGGATCAAAGACTTAAACATAAGACCCAGGACCATAAAAATCCTAGAAGAAAACCTGGGCAATACCACTCAGGATGTAGGCATGGGCAAAGACTTCATGTCTAAAACAACAAAAGCAATGGCAACAAAAGCCAAAATTGACAAATGGGATCTAATTAAATGAAAGACCTTCTGCACAACAAAAGAAACTATTATCAGAGTGAACAGGCAACCTACAGAATGGGAGAAAAGTTTTGCAATCTACCCATCTGACAAAGGGCTAATATCCAGAATCTACAAAGAACTTAAACAAATTTACAAGAAAAAAACAACCACTCAAAAAGTGGGCAAAAGATATGAACAGACACTTCTCAAAAGAAGACATTTATGCAGCCAATAGACATATGAAAAAAAAGCTCATCATTACTGGTCACTAGAGAAATGCAAATCAAAACCACAATGAGACACCATCTCATGCCAGTTAGAATAGCGATCATTAAAAAGTCAGGAAACAATAGATGCTGGAGAGGATGTGGAGAAATAGGAATGCTTTTACACTGTTGGTGGGAGTGTAAATTAGTTCAAACAGTGTGGAAGACAGTGTGGCGATTCCTCAAGGATCTAGAACTAGAAATACCATTTGACCCAGCAATCTCATTACTGGGTATATACCCAAAGGATTATAAATCATTCAATTATAAAGAGACATGCACACGCATGTTTATTGCAGCACTATTCACAACAGCAAAGACTTGGAACCAACCCAAATGTCCACAATAATAGACTAGATAAAGAAAATGTGGCACATATACACCATGGAACACTATGCAGCCATAAAAAAGGATGAGTTCTTGTCCTTTGCAGGGACATGGATGAAGCTGGAAAGCATCATTCTCAGCAAATATCACAATGACAGAAAACCAAACACCACATGTTCTCACTCATAAGTGGTAGTTGAACAATGAGAACACTTGGACACAGGGAGGGAAACATCACACACCAGGGCCTGTTTGGGGGTGTGGGGCTAGGGGAGGGATAACATTAAGAGAAATACATAATGTAGGTGATGGGTTGATGGGTGCAGCAAACCACCATGGCACATGTATACCTATGTAACAAACCTGCACGTTCTGTACATGTATCCCAGAACTTAAAGTATAATTTTAAAAAAAAGAGAGAGAGATTAATCAAACCTTCAGAAACAGAAATTCCTCTCTTTCCCTAGGCAACCAAGCCATCAATACACTGATGTGAGGGAAATCAGAAGAGAGCAAATCAGGTCCAGGCGTGAAATGGCTTCTGACTTTGTCAGCCAGTAGATTTTCTCCCTTGTAAAGAAATCACCACAGGAATGAACAGTGCCCCAGCAGGGGCTTATCATTCTCTTCCTTGAGAGTGTAAAGCTCCAGTGCTGACTCACATATGTGGAAGGGGCCAGAACTAAGTCAGGGCACAAGGGCCAGAAGCTCCTGTAGCTGTGGCCTCCAGGCCACCTGCCCACAGCCTTTCCCACACTTGTGACACTTTTATTTCCCTTTCGTGAATTGCCCCCAGAGTCTTTTCAATGAATCCTGTGTTACTCATAGTTAGGGCTCTTGGTTACAGTGAAAACCTAATTTGAACCAGGTTAACTGAACAGAGGAATTCACTGGAAAGATCCAGCGTTTCTCACAAACTTCAAAGACAGGGATGCAGCCAGCCTCAGGAATGGAACCATGGCTGGAGCCCTGTAGAGAACCTGGAGGCATCTCTCTGCAACACCCCATCTGTTTCTCCCTCTATGTCTGCTCTATTCTTCCCTGTTACTACAAACCAGCCTCCTCTGCTTCTCCATCTACGTGGTGGAACCTGGCCACCACTGCTCCCAGGATTTCTACACTCTCAGTCATGCACCCAACAAGAAGCCTATCTCCAGCTCTTACTCCCCAACCTAAAATCTCAGGGAAATGACTGATTGGCCCAAGTTAGATCAAATGCCCCAGACCAGACAAATGTGGCAGGAAGTCCAGGTCCTGTAGAAACATGGCAACTCCTACCACAATTGTGGGAATGGATGGGGGAAGAAGGAACCAGCAGGAAAGGGAGGGCAGACAACAATCTTATGGGCATCCATCACATGTCCTACCTTAACAAATCTTTTGACAGTGGGGAAAACATCAGCCTTGGAGAAACGGGGACTAGCTCTATCATTTATCAGTTGTGTGATCATGGGCAAGCTGCTTGACTTTCCCAAGCCTTTGTTCCCTCATCTTCAAAGTAAGGACAGTAACACCTACTTCTTGGTGTCACTGAGAAGATTAAGCAAGAAAGAATCTGTGCAGCACCTAGTACAGTGCCTGACACACCTAAATGCTAAATAGTCCTAACCTTATTTTGAACATCAAAACAGTCATGGGAGGACTGAGGGTGCTTTGAGTATAATTAATTGTTTTGCTGAAGAAGAGGTTTTCTTATGCTATGAAGCCTGCCAACTTATGGCATTTCACCAGGGCATCACATGCTTTCAAAAACGTGTTTTTAAAAAAAATGGATATAAATTATCTTTAGTGTTTGTCACAAGAAAAGTGAGAGGCCAAGACTGTAACATACTGCAGGTACCCAAACTAAATCCTCCCTATGAAGCAGATAACAGTAAACTTTGTCCTTGGGATGTTTGGATTTGTTGAATGATAAGCAGTAAGTGTGGACATTTATCAGCGATAAGTTATAAATAAGAAAGTTCTGAAGAGGCTGAAAAGCTTATCAGACTACATGGGGAGGAGAGTTCTAGTTGTCAAAAAGACAGGTGGAAGTTTTCCTTTTTCTCTTTTTTTATAGAGTAAAGAGAACAATTTTTTATTTTAGGAAATTCTAGACTATCTCAGACACTTCTTTCTAGGTCTGATTTAACACCTTGAATAAGTTGGCTTCATGTCACCCATATCAAGATGGTATTTCAGAAAACAAAGACAACAGATACTGACTTTGAACACTGCATGTTGAAATGGTGAGAAAGTGTCTTGTTAAGAGAAAGGGCCAAACTCTTGAAGTTAATCAATTTGACATATCTTGGCTTAGGATTCCCAAGACTTCTCACTTACAACAGGATCTGTAATAACTCCCATTCTCTGAAGCTGAATGAAGAAGGCCACAGAAATTGCTCCATCTACAGTGCTTACTGGAAATTAGTGCATGTGTGTCTAATATTCAGAGTAGAGCAGCATTTTGTTTGTGAATATTTATAAGCAACAACCCACATATACTTAACATTTTATATTGAAAAACTGTTTCTCAGGTAGATAAAAAATTTCTCTGCAACCTAAAATTTTAGTGCACATTTTATGATGTGAAAAGACTCAAGGATTTTTTTCTTTTTTTTTTTTTTTTGAGACAGAGTCTCGCTCCGTCACCCAGGCTAGAGTGCAGTGGCATGATCTCTGCTCACTGCAAGCTCTGCCTCCCAGGTTCCCGCCATTCTCCTGCCTCAATCTCCTGAATAGCTGGGACTACAGGCGCCTGCCACCACGCCCGGCTAATTTTTTGTATTTTTAGTAGAGACGGGGTTTCACCATGTTAGCCAGGATGGTCTCGATCTCCTGACCTTGTGATCCGCCCGCCTCGACCTCCCAAAGTCCTGGGATTACAGGCGTAAGCCACTGTGCCCAGCCAAGAATTCTTTAAATTAATCCATTTTAAATTAACAAAGCAAGTATTTCCTCTTTAGCATCATGAAAAACGGAGCATGCTCATATAAGAATCATAAAAATCCACCCAGCACAGGAAATCCCTTTAAAATTTGTAGGACTAAAATAGCCCTACAAATAATCGTTGACCCTCTTGCTTAATACTCTCAAATGATGGGGAGTGACTCACTAATTTATGAGGTGTCCTTGCCATCATTTGCTTTCACTTTCTACCGATCGGTACTTAGTATGTCTCAGAAGCAAAACAGAACAAGCCAGCCTTTAAATACCCTCTCAAAGATGGACAATGGCCACAGGCATCCGTCTGTCCTATCTCCTTCATATCAGACTGAACTTTTGCTATACTCCTGCTACGTTGTTTCACCTAAAGCTGCTTCCTCGCGTATTTTAAGTTCAGTCTCAAGGTTTCTGGGTACATAGTGAACTGAAACCTGACTGGATGTGGAAACAGACCGGAACCTGCTCTTGGAACAAGTAGCTAAGTCTCAGCTAATCCCAGCAGCCAGACTTTGACCACTCACAGGCAGCCAACCTCTCAAACCGTGCTAAGAAGGCAAACGCAAGCTGTAAGCAACCCAGCAGTTTCCGTACCTCACTTCCATCTTCTGTACCTCACTTCCGTCTTCTGTACCTCACTTCCGTTTTCTGTACCTCACTTCGATTTTCTGTACATCATTTTCCTTTATCTGTGCATATATCCTTTTGAACTCCTGGCAATGCCTGAGTAACTCCAAACCTATTCGGGTTGGGAGGTGGGGGGTAGCTACTCAATTTACAAATCGTTCTTTACTCAGTTAAAATCTGTTCAATTTAATTTGTCTAAAGTTTTTTTTTTTAAACACTCCCAACAAGATATTTTTTCTAGGCCCTTTATCATCTTGAATACCTTCCTCTAATCCATGACAATCTCTCCTGAAACGCCATATTGGGAACTGAATTGGATCCAGCCCACGTTGTGGAGGAGCTTTCTGGTGGTGGGATGTGGTGTGAGCTTTCTTTAGAAACCGCTTCACACCATTGGCTACTACTTTAAAAATAGCAGAAAAACGAACTATTTTCTCTAAGATGTTATCACATCTCAATATTACACATTATTTCCATTTTTCTTTGAAGTTACACTTATTTAAGTAGTTCTATTATAGGCCAGCACTGACCTTAAATGGGTTCCATTGTAAAGGAGCTGACTGCTGGTGCTGATCAGGAAATGATTCTTTTGTTTGCAAGCAGAAAGGTCATGAGAGGGCTTTCATAGAAGACTAAAGAAAATGTCTTCCAAATTGGACTTTTCCTTTTAGATGGAGGGAGGATAAGAAATGATGTGAACATCAATTTCTTATATTGGAGGAAAATAATGAGCCATGAAAAGAGGTAAAGTCACATAAAATTACATTTGTTTTGTTAATTAGGTGACACACCATGCCAAGACTGAATAAAATAAAAGGAAGGAAAAGCAACATACCATTTCTGATGCTAACTTCCTGATTCAAAGGCGAGGGACAGCTCAACCACCTGCTCACCCAGAAGATGGGCTTCAAAGAAAGATGCAGTTAGAGAGACTGGTTTTATAATTAATCTTTGGACAATGCAGTTGACATAACCTGCAAAAGACTTATAATGAGAAGCATGTTCCTGGGAGCTGGTCTGATATATATATATATATATATATATATATATATATATATATATACACACACACACACACACATACATACATACATACATACATACACACACACACACACACACAATATATATTTTAATTCAGGCCAGGTGCCATGGCTTATGCCTGTAATCCCAGCAATTTGGGAGGCCAAGGCAGGAGGATCATGTGAGGCCAGGAGTTAGAGACCAGCTTGAGCAAAATAGTGAGACCTCATCTTTACAAAAAAAAAAAAAAAGCTAGGCACAGTGGGGCATGCTTGCACTCCCATCTACTCGGGAGACTGAGGTGGGAGGATCATGAGCTCAAGAGCTTGAGGTTACAGTGAACTATGACCATGCGACTGCACTCCAGCCTGGGTGGAAAAGTGACACCCTGACCCCCCCCCAAAAAAATTAAAACATTCTCATTCCTTCCTTCTAGTTCTTGAATATATCTCAGCTACAATTGGTGAAACTGTAGGTAAAAGTACAAAAACTACTCTTCAAAGACAGGTAACTGACAAAACACAAGTGTGCAGCATGAAAATTAGAATGATTATTGTATCACTTCTCGGTCTTTCAGCTAAAACCAAGTACAAAATGACTGCTGTTACCTGGTCAAATAGTGTGGACTTTCCAATGATGATAACCTAGTGTGCTGTGAAAATGTTCCAGAAGAGAACTGGAAGACACCACACCCACACCCCTCACAAACAAATAGTTTCTTCTATCCAGAGAGTAGCTCCTGGTTCATGTAACTTCAGTTGAATTCTCTTAAGTTACTATTTGAGGAAATATCTTTGCCCTCTCCCCGCATACATGCAAAACCACTTTTCAGCACTCCTGGGTATCTCTGAAGTTTGACAAAAACATTTCTACCCTCAGTGATTTCAACTATAATTAATAGAGCACGCTATTTGACATAGATAGTAACCTGAAGTTTACGCTCTATGTCCACTCTGAGAATTCCTAGGCCATCCTGGTAGTCAGCATCTTCTCTTTCTCACAATTTTCCATTCCAAATATCACCATTCTGTCACTTTCCACTAGCTCTCAGTCACCTTCACTCTCTTCTAGGACTAGTATTTCTGGCTGTATGCCTGTACCACAACTCATTACATAAAATTTCCTGGGTCCTGGCAAACTTCATTAAAGTTAAACGAGGATTTTCCTGGTTACATCTCTGAAACCACAAATTTTAATCCCAGCTGCACATTAGAATCACTTGGAGAGCTTTTTAAAAATGTCATTGCCAAGGCCTCACCCTCAGAGATTCTGATTTAATTCAGGGATGCCCAGCACTAAGTCTCTTTTTTACTT
The DNA here is from genome assembly GCF_028858775.2 of Pan troglodytes. Taxonomy (NCBI): domain Eukaryota; kingdom Metazoa; phylum Chordata; class Mammalia; order Primates; family Hominidae; genus Pan; species Pan troglodytes. The sequence goes on from NC_072412.2 coordinate 53,504,143, forward strand.
TTCTTTTCTTTTCTTTTTTAGAGAAAGGGTTTTGCCATGTTGCCCAGGCTGGTCTTGAAGTCCTAGGCTCAAGCAATCCACCCACCTTGGGCCTCCCAAAGTGCTGGGATTACAGGCATGAGCCACCATGCCTGGCCAGCATTGATAAGTCTTAAAAGTTTTTCAGGTGATTCTAATCTACAGCCAACGTTAAGATTTAGTATGCTAATGCCCAAAATACCTGAAATATGTGATGTATGCCATTAGTAACTGGTTCTCATCACTGCAACTGTTTTCATGAGGCGGAGACAGCAAGATTCTTACAGACAGACAGCTTCTAACACTGAGTCCCAGAACACCTGCAGGAATGAATACAATCAAGAATTAAATGTCAACGCTGGGTACAGTGGCTCACACCTGTAATCCCAACACTTCGGGAGGCTGAGGTGGGTGAATCTCCTGAGCTCAGGAATTCAAGACCAGCCTGGGAAACATGACGAAACCCTGTCGCTATCAAAAATACAAAAAAATAGCCAGGTGTGGTTGCATGTACCTGTGGTCCCAGCTATTCAGGAGGCTGAGGAGGGAGGATCATTTGAGCCTGGGAAGCAGAGGTTGCAGTGAGCTGAGATTACACCACTGCACTCCAGCCTGGGTGATGGAGTGAGACTTTGTCTCAAAAAATAAATAAATAAATAAATAATAACAAGAAAATAATTAAATGTCAGATAAGAGATAATGCTTCAGTTCACATGGAAAAATAAACACACTGAAGAGTTAAGAAAACACTGACAAGGGGCTGGGCACAGTGGCTCATGCCTGTAATCCCAGCACTTCAGGAGGTCAAGGCAGGTGGATTGCTTGAGGTCAGGAGTATGAGACCAGCCCGGCCAACTTGGTGAAACCCCATCTCTACTAAAAGTACAAAAATTAGCTGGGCATGGTGGTGCATGCCTGTAGTCCCAGCTACTTGGGAGGCTGAGGCAGGAGAATCACTTGAACCCAGGAGGTGGAGGTTGCAGTGAGCCAAGATTGTGCCACTGCACTCTAGCCTGGGTGACAGAGCAAGATTCCATCTCAAAAAAAAAATAAATAAAAAGAAAGAAAGAAAAGAAAACACTGATGACAAGGAAGGGCTCTGAAGAAAACAAGTTCAATCGGATATTAAAAATACACTACACAGCTCTTGAGGCTTCCAAGATGGCTGAATAGGAACAGCTCCAGTCTGCAGCATCCAGCAAGATCAACACAAAAGACAGGTGATTTCTGCATTTCCAACTGAGGTACCTGGTTCATCTCATTGGGACTGGTTGGACAGGGGGTGCAGCTCACAGAGGGCAAGCCGAAGCAAGGCAGGGTGTCGCCTCACCCGGGAAGCACAAGGGGTTGGGTGATTTCCCTTTCCTAGCCAAGGGAAGCTGAGACAGTCTGTACCTAGAGGAACAGTACACTCCTGCCAAAATACTGTTTTTTTCCCATAGTCTTTGCAACTGGCAGACCAGAAAATTCCCTCCTGTGCCTGACTCAGCAGGTCCCACACCCACGGAACCTTCCTCACTGCTAGTGCAGCGGTCCGAGATCGACCTGTGATGCTGCAGCTTGGCAGTGGGAGGGGAGTCCAACATTGCTTAGGCTTGAGTAGATAGTTTTGTCCTCACACTGTAAACAAAGAGGCCAGGAAGCTTGAACTGGGCAGAGCCCACCGCAGCTCAGCAAGGTCTACTGCCTTGCTGTAGATTCCACCTCTGTGGGCAGAGCATATCAGAACAAAAGGCAGCAGACAGCTTCAGCAGAACTAAACGTCCCTATCAGACAGCTCTGAATAGAGCAGTGGTTCTCCCAGCACGGCGTTCGAACTCTGAGAACGGACAGACAGCCTCCTCAAATGGGTCCCTGAACCCCGTGTACCCTGATGGTAGATACCTCCCAGTAGGGTCCGACAGACACCTCACAGGCAGATGCCCCTCTGGGATGAAGCTTCCAGAGGAAGGATCAGGCAGCAATATTTGCTGCTCTGCAGCCTCTGCTGGTGATACCCAGGCAAAAAGTGTCTGGAGTGGACCTTCGGCAAACTCCAACAGACCTGCAGCTGAGGGTCTCAACTGTTAGAAGGAAAACTAATAGAAAGGAATATCATCAACATCAACAAAAAGCACATCCACACCAAAACCCCATCTGTAGGTCACCATTTTCAAAGACCAAAGGTAGATAAAACCACAAAGATGGGGAGAAACCAGAGCAGAAAAGCTGAAAATTCTAAAAACCAGAGCACCTATTCTCCAAAAGGTCGCAGCTCCTTACCAGCAAAGGAACAAAACTGGATGGAGAATGAGTTTGATGAGTTGACAGAAGTACGCTTCAGAAGGTCGGTAATAAGAACTTCTCCAAGCTAAAGGAGGATGTTCAAACCCATCTCAAGGAAGCTATAAACCTTGAAAAAAGGTTAGACGGATGGCTAAATAGAATAAACAGTGTAGAGAAGACCTTAAATGACCTGTTAGAGCAGAAAGACACAGCACGAGAACTTCTTGACACATGCACAAGCTTCAAGAGCCAATTTGATCAAGTGGAAGAAAGGATATCAGTGATTGAAGATCAAATGAATGATATAAAGTGAGAAGACAAAATTAGAGAAAAAAGAGTGAAAAGAAATAAAGCCTCCAAGAAATATGGCACTATGTGAAAAGACCAAATCTATGTTTGATTGGTGTTCCTGAAAGTGACAGGGAGAATGGATCCAAGTTAGAAAACACTCCAGGATATTATCTAGAACTTCCCCAACCTAGCAAGGCAGGCAAACATTCAAATTCAGAAAATGCAGAGAACACCACAAAGATACTCCTTGAGAAGAGCAACCCCAATACACATAATTGTCAGATTCTCCAAGGTTGAAATGAAGGAAAAAATGTTAAGGGCAGCCAGAGAGAAAGGTAGGGTTACCACAAAGGGAAGCCCATTAGACTAACAGCAGATCTCGTGGCAGAAACCCTACAAGCTAGAAGAGAGTGGGGGCCAATAATCAACATTCTTAAAGAAAAGAATTTTCAATCAGGAATTTCATATCCAGCCAAACTAAGCTTCATACGCAAAGGAGAAATAAAATCCTTTACAGACAAGCAAATGCTGAGAGATGTTGTCACCACCAGACCTGCCTTACAAGAGCTCCTGAAGGAAGCACTAAACATGGAAAGGAACAACCGGTACCAGCCACTGCAAAAACATACCAAATTGTAAAGACCTTCAATGCTAGGAAGAAACTGCATCAATTAACAGACAAAATAACCAGCTAACATCATAATGACAGGATCAAATTCACACATAACAATATTAACCTTAAATGTAAATGGGCTAAATGCCCCAATTAAAAGACACAGACTGGCAAATTGAATAAAGAGACAAAACTCATCAGTGTGCTGTATTCAGGAGACCCATCTCATGTGCAAAGACACGCATAGGCTCAAAATAAAGGGATGGAGGAAGATCCACCAAGCAAATGGAAAGCAAAAAAAAAAAAGCAGGGGTTGCAATCCTAGTCTCTGATAAAACAGACTTTAAACCAACAAAGATCAAAGTGGACAAAGAAGGGCATTACATAATGGTAAAAGGATCAATTCAACAAGAAGAGCTAACTCTCCTAAATATGTATGCACCCAATACAGGAGCACCTAGATTCATAAGGGAAGTCCTCAGGGACCTACAAAGAGACTTAAGACTCCCACACAATAATAATAGAAGATGTTAACACCCCACTGTCAATATTAGACAGATCAAGGAGACAGAAGGTTAACAAGGATATCCAGGACTTGAACTTAGCTCTGGACCAAGCCGACCTAATAGACATCTACAGAACTCTCCACCCCAAATCAACAGAATATACATTCTTCTCAGCACCATATTGCACTTATTCTAAAATTGACCACATAATTGGAGGTAAAACACTCCTCAGCAAATGCAAAAGAAGAGAAATCACAACAAACTGTCTCTCAGACCACAGTGCAATCAAATTAGAACTCAGGATTAAGAAACTCACTGAAAACCACACAATTACATGGTAACTGAATATCCTGCACCTGAATGACTACTGGTTGAATAACAAAATGAAGGAAGAAATAAAGATGTTCTTTGAAACCAATGAGAACAAAGACACAATGTACCAGAATCTCTGGGGCCAATTTAAAGCAGTGTGTAGAGGGAAATTTATAGCACTAAATGCCCACAGGAGGAAGTAGGAAAGATCTAAAATCGACACCCTAACATCACAATAAAAAAAACTAGAGAAGCAAGAGCAAACAAATTCAAACGCTAGCAGAAGACAAGAAATAACTAAGAGCAGAGCAGAACTGAAGGAGATAGAGACACGAAAAACCCTTCAAAAAATCAATGAATCCAGGAGCTGGTTTTTTGGGGGTTTTTTTGGGTTTTTTTTGGACTTTAAAATGTTTATTCTTTAAAAAATTAGTTGCTTTTTAAACAGCTATACAAAGTTCTTAATGTTTCTTTGGCAATGGAATATAATGGAATTTTACAACTATATAAAAAAGTTACCTTTGCCTAAGAAACAGTATTTACTGTGTGTACATAGTTGACTGACAAAATTCTCTACCATCCAGCACCCTAATTAATTGACGAAATAAGCTACCTCATATTACAGGATTCCCCAAAAGAAAGGAGGAAAAAGATACACACACACACACACATACACACACACGCACACACACACACAACCTTAGTATCACAGCCCTATCTGCAGGCAACTTGGAATTGCCAAATACAATTTAGTGATAAAAAAAAAACCTTTCAGTGATGAAAAAATACTTGTTAAGTCCCACTGAAGTACTGCTTTAGTTTAACTATACATAAGAAATTACTTAACGTTCTGCTATTCCAAATATATTTAATGCTCATGTTTTAAGATGAGCCTTCCACCCCCAAAAGTAACTGCATTTTATCTTTGAAAGTAAGCGGAAAAACAAACAAAAAACAAAAACCCAGTACTGGTGACAAATGTACAGCGAATTCACTTCTTCATTCTTTGCAAAGACTGAAATCAATGTTCAGGACCATGAAGAGCTAGAAATTCACCTATTTTCAGAGACTTGTTTGTAGACTATGCAGCAACTTTGTTGTCTTTCTTTCAGAAAGCAGTACGATCAATCCAGACCTTTTAGGGTCCAAAAGCTGTGGTTTTCCTATATTCAAAATCTGCAAACTCCCGGCCCCCACGACCTCCTCTGAATCCACCGCGAAATCCTCGAGGAGCAGTGAAGGTACCACCTCTGCCACCACCACGCCCTCTGCCACCACGGAAACCAAGACCTCCTCTGCCTCTGTATCCCCTACGGCCACGGTTTGGACGAAGTGGGATTCCAAATGTTTCAGCATTTAATCTTCTTTCTTCAGCCCAGGTTGGTCTCCGTTCTCTATTGTCATCACAAGAAATATTATCAAAGAAGGATTTAGTTTTGTCATAATAGCAATTAGGTCCAGGTGGATCTTCTTCATCGGCATTTCCTTCACTGTTTTGGGTATCAACTCCTGAGTCTCCTTTATCTTCACTATTTACAGGCTTCTCCTGTTTCTCAAGTTTATCTTCTTTTAAGTTTATTATGAAACTCTCTGTCAATCTCTTCCTTGCTGAATTGTGCATTTGCACTTTCAAAGTCAAAGTCTTTCTCAAATTTCATTGGGCCATCTCGCCGAATACCAAATCTTCCCCTGCCACCCCGATGACCCCCACGCCCTCTCCTTGGACCTGAAGGAGCACCTGGAGCTACTTGTCTCTTGTTATCATTTCTGAGTTGCTCATTTTCTGGCCTTGAAACTTTGTGTACTTCAGCTCGCCTGTGCTCCTGATTCTCTCCTGCCTTTTGGCTGGCAGATGGCAAAGGCCTGGTTGATACAGGACTCCTTCTCCCAACAGCTGCTGGAGCAGGTAAGTGGGCTGAGGCGGTCTGCACTGCTTGTTCCATGGTTGGGCTTTTTCTCAAAGGGTCTAACTGAGGGCTTGAGCGACCTTGAGATAACTGTGTTTTTAGAGATCTTGTATCCTGTGTAAAGGCAGAACCAACCGCACTACTTTGGGGTAAGGTACCACTGTTTGATGTTTCTGTTCCAAAGGATGTCAAAGAGCTTCCAGCAACACCAACAGCACCAAACTGCTGCCCAACTAAGGAACTTGGACTGAACTGACTGTATGTGGGCATCCTGCCGAAAGGCCCATAAGAACCCATGGACTGGAATGAAGAAGTCGATGAGTCTAGTGAGGACTGAACAATAGCTGGGTCTTGAGGCAAAGAACACTGTGGTTTTGGTGGCTCACAAACAGTAAGGTCTTTAATGTCACTCCCACGGAATATAATGTATTCAAAGACTTCATCTCGAGGTGGTATTGGACGATCTGTCGGTCTGTCTTCTGTACCAAAGGATCGAACTTTGGCAAGGGCTACAGTGGAGTTTTCGGTGTCGATGGTGTAGAGGATGCCCTCGTAGCGGATCTCCGCCTTGGAGATGAGGCTGATCTTGCTGCCCATATAAGGGGTGCCCCCGCTCATGGCGCCGCCGCTCCCAGCTGCTCGCAGAGAGGCAGATCCCACGCCACTGTCGCCCGCTCCGCACGCCCGCTCGCTCCGTCGGCGCCTACAGCAGCCGCTTCAGACCCAACATGGCGGCGGCGCCGGCTCCGCTACCCTCCCCCAGCCTCCCGCCCTCAAGCCGCGGCCCGGCGGCGGCGGCGACGGCAGCGGCGGCGGCGCGGGGCATGCTGGGAGCATTTGAAAAAAATCAACAGACCGCTAGCAAGACTAATAAAGAAGAAATGAGAGAAGAATCAAATAGATGCAATAAAAAATAATAAAGGGGATATCACCACTGATCCCACAGAAATACAAACTACCATCAGAGAATACTCTAAACACCTCTACGAAAATAAACTAGAAAATCTAGAAGAAATAGATACATTCCTGGACACATACACCCTTCCAAGACTAAACCAGGAAGAAGCTGAATCTCTGAATAGACTAACAGGTTCTGAAATTCAGACAATAATTAATAGCCTACCAACCAAAAAAAGTCTAGGACCAGATAGATTCACACCCGAATTCTAACAGAGGTACAAAGAGGAGCTAGTACCATTCCTTCTGAAACTATTCCAATCAACAGAAAAAGAGGGAATCCTCCCTAACTCATTTTATGAGGCCAGCATCATCCTGATACCAAAGCCTGGCAGAGACACAATAAAAAAGAATTTTAGGCCAATATCCCTGATGAACATCGATGCAAAAATCCTCAATAAAATACTGGCAAACTGAATCCAGCAGCATATCAAAAAGCTTATCCACCACAATCAAGTAGGCTTCATCCCTGGGATGCAAGGCTCATTCAACATATGCAAATCAATAAACGTAATCCATCACATAAATAGAAACAATGACAAAAGCCACATGATTATCTCAATAGATGCAGAAAAGGCCTTTGACAATATTCAACAGCGCTTCATGCTAAAAACTCTCAATAAACTAGGTATTGATGGAACATATCTCAAAATAATAAGAGCTATTTATGACAAACCCACAGCCAATATTACACTGAATGGGCAAAAACTGGAAGCATTCCCTTTGAAAACCGACACAAGACAAGGATGCCCTCTCTCACCACTCCTATTCAACATAGTGTTGGAAGTTCTGGCCAGGACAATCAGACAAGAGAAAGAAAGAAAGAAAGAGCACTCAATTAGGAAAAGAGGAAGTCAAATTGTCTGTGTTTGCAGATGACATGATTGTATGTTTAGAAAACCCCATCGTCTCAGCCCCAAATCTCCTTAAGCCGATGAGCAACTTCAGCAAAGTCTCAGGATACAAAATCAATGTGCAAAAATCACAAGCATTCCTATACACCAATAACAGACAAAGAGAGAGCAAATCATGAGTGAACCCCCATTCACAGTTGCTACAAAGAGAATAAAATACCTAGGAATCCAACTTACAAGGGATGTGAAGGACCTCCTCAAGGAGAACTACAAACAACTGCTCAGCAAAATAAGAGAGGACAGAAATAAATGGAAGAACATTCCATGCTCACAGATACGAAGAATCAATATCGTGAAAATGGCCATACTGCCCAAGGTAATTTATAGATTCAATGCCATCCCCATCAAGCTACCATTGACTTTCTTCACAGAATTGGAAAAAACTACTTTAAAGTTAATATGGAACCAAAAAAGAGCCCACATAGCCAAGACCATCCTAAGCAAACAGAACAAAGCTGAAGGCATCACGCTACCTGACTTCAAACTATACTACAAGGCTACAGTAACCAAAACAGCATGGTTCTGGTACCAAAATAGATATATAGACGAATGGAACAGAACAGAGGCCTCAGAAATAACACCACACATCTACAGCCATCTGATCTTCGACAAATCTGATAAAAACTAGCAATGAGGAAAGGATTCCCTATTTAACAAATGGTGCTGGGAAAACTGGCTAGCCATATGTAGAAAGCTGAAACTGGATCCCTTCCTTACACCTTATACAAAAATTAATTCAAGATGGATTAAAGACTTAAATGTAAGACCTAAAACCATAAAAACCCTAGAAGAAAACCTAGGCAATACCATTCAGGACATAGGCATGGGCAAAGACTTCATGAATAAAACAACAAAAGCAATGGCAGCAAAACCCAAAATAGACAAATGGGATCTAATGAAACTAAAGAGCTTCTGCACAGCGAAAGAAACTATCATCACAGTGAACAGGCAACCTACACAATGGGAGAAAATGTTTGCAATCTACCCATCTGACAAAGGGCTAATATCCATAATCTACAAAGAACTCAAACAAATTTACAAGAAAAAAAACAACTCCATCAAAAAGTGGGCAAAGGATATGAACAGACACTTCTCAAAAGAAGATACTTGTGCAGCCAACAGGCATATGAAAAAAATGCTCATCATCACTGGTCATCAGAGAAATGCAAATCAAAACCACAATGAGATACCATCTCATATCAGTTAGAATGGCGATCATTAAAAAGTCAGGAAACAATAGATGCTGAAGAGGATGGGGAGAAATAGGAACGCTTTTACACTGTTGGTGGGAGTGTAAATTAGTTCAACTCTACTGTGGAAGACAGTGTGGCGATTCCTCAAGGATCTAGAACTAGTAATACCATTTGACCCAGCAAACTCATTACTGGGTATATACCCAAAGGATTATAAATCATGCTACTATAAAGACACATGCACACTTATGTTTACTGCAGCACTATTCACAATAGCAAAGACTTGGAACCAACCCAAATGTCCATCAACAATAGACTGGATTAAGAGAATGTTGCACATAAATACCATGGAATACCATGCAGCCATAAAAAGGGATGAGTTCATGTCCTTTGTGGGGACATGGATGAAGCTGGAAACCATCATTCTCAGCAAACTATCACAAGGACAGAAAACCAAATACTGCATGTTCTTACTCATAAGTGGGAGTTGAACAATGAGAACACATGGACACAGGGAGGGGAATATCACACACTGGGACCTGTTGGGGGGCTGGGGGCTGGGGGAGGGAGAGCATTAGGAGAAATACCTAATGTAAATGGTGAGTCAATGGGTACAGCAAACCAACATGGCACATGTATACCTATGTAACAAACCTACACATTGTGCACATGTACCCTAGAACTTAAAGTACAATAAAATAAATAAATAAATAAAATAAAAATAAAAATACACTACACAGCCTCCATAGTTAAAACAGTGTAGTATTGTCATATGACTGGACAAATAGATCAAAGAAATAGAAAGTTCAGAAACAGACTCAACTATTTATAAAGATCAAGCATATAATAAAGGTGATATATCAAAACACTGGAACAAACGTAGTCATGTGCAGTAAATGGTGTTGGTACAACTAGACAGCCATCTAGAAAAAATATAAAATTAGATTCATTCCTTAAAGCGGAGAAAAGAAAAAATCTCAAATGGATCAGAAGTCCAAATGCAGAAAAGGAAAATATACAAGTACATGAAGAAAACATGAGTGTATTCTCCTTTAACTCTGGAGTAGAAAAAGCCTTTCTAATCATGACTCAAAATTCAGAGGCAATAAAAGAGAAGACTGATAAACTTGACAACATTTAAAAAGATTAAAACTTTTGGCCGGGCACGATGGCTCACTCCTGTAATCCCAGCACTTTGGGAGGCCAAGGCAAGAGGATCACTTGAGCCCAGAATTTGAAGACCAGCCTGGACAACATAGTGAGGCCCCATCTCTACAAAAACAAACAAAATTAGCCAGATGTGGTGGTGCATACATGTAGTCCCAGCTACTCAAGAGGCTGAGGTGGGAGGATAGCTTGATTCTGGGAAATAGAGGCTGCAGTGAGCCAAGATCATACCACTGCACTCCAGCCTGAGCAACAGAATGAGACACTGTCTCAAACTTTTGCATGATTAAAAATACCATAAGCAAAGTTGAAAGACAAAAAACTGGGAATAAATATTTGCATCATATATAATAGCTAATGGGCTAATATCCCCAATTCACTTTTTAAACTTTAAAATTGAGGGAAAATGATCAAAAATCGTATGTTAAATAGGCAGTAGACATCAACAGATAATCACAAAAAGGATACAGTATATGAATGGATTTAAAGCAAATGAAAAGATGTTTAATTTCACTCATAATAAATGCAAATTAAAACTTTACTGAGTTAGCATTTATCACTTATCAGAAAAAAATAACAAATCAGACCAAAAAACTCAAAAAGTTTCAATATACTTTGCTGGCAACACTGTGGGCAAATGGGCACACTCATACATTGTTGGAAGGAAATGCAAAATGGAATAGCCCCTATGGAGGACAATTTGGCAATATCTAAAAAAACCACACGTACATTTACTCTTCAAATCAGTAAACTCACATCTAGGAATTCACCCTAAAAAAGATACAACTTCAATAACATCAAAATACGTGACCACATACATTAAAGCATTAATTATAACTGCAAAATATTGGAAACCACCTGTATGTCCAAGCAAAGGGGATTGGTTGCATAAAATATGGAAAATACACACACAAGAGTACCATGCACCTAAAAAGAATAAGGAAAATCCTCTATGAACTAATAATAGATTTCCAGGAGATACTGCCCAGTAAAAAAAAAAAGAAAAAAAGACAACTTTTAGGTAAATTTATTAAAAATAAGAAAAAAAAATCATATTTTCTTATCATTCCAAAAAAAACCAGAATAACAAACTAGTAAACAATGTAATTCATTACCTACAAAGGATGAGGAGGGAAGGAAAAATGGGAAAGTGATGCTTCTCTGAATATATCTTTTTGTATAGTTTTGACTTTTGAAAGCATATTTATATCTTACCTGTTCAAAACGATAAAGTTAAATCAATAAGATTAGAAACTGGGGGGAAAAAACTCAAATTGAAAGCAATTTCAAACAAATGAACCTAACTGTATTTCAAATAAATAACATAACCACAGCAAAGGGAAAAACAATAAAAAGGAAGAACTAGTGCAAGTAACTTATGAATACAGTATAGCAAAGTATTTGACCATATATCCTCAGTCTGGGGAGGGTAGAATATGGGACAAGGGAAAGAAGCAAAAACAAATCCTAAACGCTTCTTAATAGGCTTCGTTTTATAGTGATATGGCAAAACAGTTCTGTAACTACTGTGGATGTATTATTGAACTGAGCAAAAGAGTGAATATGTTGATACTGTAGATATATAGGATTTCATCATGGAATAGATATCAAATGGGAGACAGCAAGAAAAATCCCTGTTGATATAGATTGAAATTAGAGTATTGGTGTGAGTTCATGATTTCTAAAATAAGTATACACACACACAGGGTGTATATACATCTGCATGTGCATACACATATATACACATGTGTGAATATTATACATGCATTAATTTACTAGTTCTGTCTGCTAAAGGGCCAAGAAGCAGTGACATCCCAGTAGAAATGAGTACACTTACAGCCCAGATCTTGGTCTCTAGTACTACTTTCCACTAAAGGAAACAGGGATCCTGGGAGAAACTTCTGATTCCACGGATAGAACAAAGTAAGCCTAAGAAGAAAGTGCTTTAAAAAAAAAAGATGAGGCATATCATGAAGACATAGAAGCCAGCTTGAAGGGGTTTCCATTGGTCAAATCTGGTGTAAACTGAGCACCTAAATAGTTTAAAATAGTAATGAGGTAGGGAAAAATGGTGAATAGGGGGCAGGACTAATTTGCAGCTCCCACCTGGATGAAAACAGCAGCATGTAGAGATTCACATTGTGAATTTTTACTGCAAGAAATACTGCAGAAATATACCAGGAAGACCAAGAGAATCCACAGACCCTTTAAAGGAAGTGGCTTGCTTCTGCAGGCTCCATGAGACAGCCAAAAAACTGTGAGTCCTCAAAGTGTGAAGGGAGACTGTCCACCCCTGAACACACATCCTCACTGGAGAACCTGAAAGTCCAGATCATGGGAGAAGGATTAGACCTAACCTGGAGCTGAGACAAATTTCGAGAGTTGAGCAAAATATAGGGGTAAAGGAAGCAGCAGGAAGAGCCCTGTGGGCACTTTCAATCCCCAGGGAAGCCATTTCCGACTTTGTCTTGCAGGGATCCTTGAGGAGGGCTGCTAGTGGAATTGGGGAAAGGTCATAGGGAGAAAGAAACTTCCAACTGAACTCTATTAACAAGTTAACAATTTCAACTGAATGCAAAGATTCCCGGACAGAATCTGGGAGAGAGGGTAAACTGGGAGAGCAGGTACCAGCACAGAAGCCATGGCAGCCAAGGAGCGGTGAAACCCAAAAGCCCTGCTTGCTTTCTCAGCAGGGAGGTTTGTAACCTGAGGCAAGTTCTCAGCCCTACTTATATGCTGCCTGGAAATAAACTCAGTGCTGTTGAGGGGGCACAGTGGGAGTGAGACTGGCCTTTCCAGCTGTGTGAGACCTGAGTGAGGCCTATCACTGCTGGCTTTCCCCCATTTCCCTGGGGACCTGTAAGAAGCAGCAGAGGCAGCCATAATCCCCCTGGGACCACGACTCCATCAGCCTAAGAACCACACCCCATCCCCCTCACTGGCACAGCAAGTTCCACCCAAAGACAGTCTGAACTCAGACACGCCTAACCCTGCCCCCACCTGATGGTCTTTCTCTAGCCACCCTGGTAGCCAAAGACAAAGGACATAATCTCTTGGGAGCTCTGTGGTCCCACCCACCACCTGAGGAACAGGAAAACTTATCCAGGCAAGCTTAGGCAAGCTTGTATCCTCCCTATACTACCATAGCTGGTGCTCTCTTGAAAGCACCACCTTCTAGCTGGAGACCAACCAACCCAAAACCAGCACACTAAACAAAACTGCAACCAAGGACCCTCACAGAGTCCACTTCACTCCCCCACTACCTCCACCAGAGCAGGTGCGGGTATCCACAGTTGAGAGACCTGAAGATAGTTCACATCATGGGCCTCTTCGCAGACACCCTCCAGTACCAGCCCAAAGCCCAGGAGGTCTGCTGGGTGACTAGACCCAGAAGAGACATAACAGTCACTGCAGTTAGGCTCTCAGAAAGCCACATCCCTAGCAGAATGGGGAGAGCACCACATCAAGTGAGCATCCTGTTGAACAAAAGAATTTGATCAGCAGCGCTTGAGCCCCAGATCTTCCCTGTGACATAATGTAACCCAATGAGAAGGAACCAGAAAAACAATTCTGGTAATGTGACAAAACAAGGTTCTTTACCACCCCCAAAAGATCACACTAGGTCACCAGCAATGAATCCAAACCAAGATGAAATCTCTGGATTGCCAGAAAAAGAATTCAAAAAGTCGATTGTTAAGCTAACCAAGGAGGCACCAGAGAAAGAAGAAATCCAACTTAAATCCAAAAAGTGATATAGGATATGAATGAAAAATCTCCAGTGAAAGAGATACCATAAATAAAAAACAATCACAACTTCTGAAAATGAAGGACACACTTAGAGAAATGCAAAACTCACTGGAAAGTCTCAGCAATAGAATCAAACAAGTAGAAGAAAGAACTTCAGAGCTTGAAGACAAGGCTTTTGAGTTAACCCAATCTGACAAAGACAAAGAAAAAAGAATTTTAAAAAATAAACAAAGTCTCCAAAAACTTTGGGATTATGTTAAACAACCAAAACTAAGAATAATTGGTGTTCCTGAGGAAGAAGAGAAATCTAAAAGTTTGGAGAACACATTTGAAGGAATAATCAAGGAAAACTTCTCTTGTCTTGCTAGTGATCTAGACATGCAGATATTAATACCAGAAGCTCAAAGAACACCCAGGAAATTCACCACAAAAAGATCATTGCCTGGGCACATAGTCATCAGATTATCTAAAGTCAAGACAAAGGAAAGAATCTTAAGAGCTGTGAGGCAAAAGCATCAGGTAACCTATAAAGGAAAACCTATCAGATTAACAGGAGATTTCTCAGCAGAACCCTATAAGCTAGAAGGGATCAGGATCCTACCTTTAGCCTCCTTAAACAAAACAATTTCCAGCCAAGAGTTTTGTATCCAGCAAAACTAAGCTTCATAAATGAAGGAAAAATCATTCTTTTTAGGCAAAAAAGCGCTGAGAGAATTCACCTCCACTAAGCCTGGACTACAAGAAAATGCTAAAAGGAGCTCTAAATCTTTAAAGAAATCCTCAAAATACACCAAAATAGAACCTCCTTAAAGCATAAGTCTCACAGGACCTATAAAATCATAACACGATGGAAGAAAAAAAACACAAGGTATTCAGGCAACAATTAGCACAACAAATAGAATAGTACCTCACATCTCAGTACAAACATTGAATGTAAATGGCCTAAATACTCCACTTAAAAGATACAGAATGGTAGAATGGCTAAGAACTCACCAAGTATCTGCTGTCTTCAAGAGACTCATTTCTTTTTTCTTTTTTGTTTTGAGACGGAGTTTCACTCTTGTTGCCCAGGCTGGAGTGCGATGGCACAGTCTCAGCTCACCACAACCTCCGCCTCCCAGGTTCAAGTGATTCTCCTGCCTCAGGCTCCCAAGTAGCTGGGATTACAGGCATGTACCACCACACCCAATTAATTTTGCATTTTTAGTAGAAACAGGGTTGCTCCATGTTGGTCAGGCTGGTCTCGAACTCCTGACCTCAGGTGATCCACCCACCTCAGCCTCCCAAAGTGTTGGGATTACAGGCATGAGCCACTGCGCCTAGCCAAGAGACTCATTTCTAACACAGAACAACTCGCATAGGCCAGGTGCGGTGGCTCATGCCTGTAATCCCAGCACTTTGGGAGGCCAAGGCAGGCGCATCACCTGAGGCCAGGAGTTCAAGACCAGCCTGGCCAACATGGCGAAACCCTGTCTCTACTAAAAATACAAAAAAATTAGCCAGGCATGGTGGCGCACACCTGTAGTCCCAGCTACCTGGGAGACAGAGGCAGGAGAATGGCTTGAACTTGGGAGGTGCATTGAGTGGAGATTACACCATTGCACTCCAGCCTGGGTGACAGAGTCAGACTCCATCTCAAACAAAAGGGGGGTGTGGAAAAAGATATTCCATGCAAATGGACACTAAAAGTATGTAAGAGTAACTATTCTTATATCATACAAAACAGACTTTAAAACAACAGCAGTTAAAAAAAGATGAAGAGGCACATTATATAATGATAAAAGGACTAGTCCAACAGGAAAATAGCACAATCCTGAATACATATGCACCTAGGACTGAAGCTCCCAAATTTATAAAAACAGTTACTATGAGACCTAAGAAATGAGATAGATGGCAACAGATAATAGTTGGGGACTTCAATACTTCACTAATAGCACTAGACAGGTCATCAAGACAGAAAGTCAACAAAGAAACAATGAACTTAACTATACCCTAGGACAAATGGACTTAACAGATATTTACAGTACATTCTACCCAACAACAGCAGAATATACATTCTATTCCTCAGCACACAGAACATTCTCCAAGATAGACCATATGATAGGCCACTTTTCAAGTCTCAATAAATTTTAGAAAATCAAAATTGTATCAAGTACTCTCTCAGACCACAGTGGAATAAAATTGAAAATCAACTCCAAAAGGAACCCTCAAAACCATGCAAATACATGGAAATTAAACAACCTGCTCCTGAATGATCATTGGGTTAACAATGAAATCAAGAAGGAAATTTAAAAATTCTTTGAACTGGACAATAATAGTGACACAACCTATCAAAACCTCTGGGATACAGAAAAGCAGTGCTAAGAGGGAAGTTCATAGCATTAAATACCTACATAAAGCAATCTGAAAGAGCACAAATAGACAATCAAAGGAACTAAAGAATGAGAACAAAGCACCTCAAGGAACTAAAGAAATGAGAACAAAGCAAACTCAAACCCAGCAGAAGAAAAGAAATAACAAAGATCAAAGCATAACTAAGTTAAATTGAAACAAACAAACAAAAAACAATGCCAAAGATAAATGAAACAAAAAGCTGGTTCTTTGAAAAGAAACTAGAAAACCTAAAGGAGATGGATAAATTCCTGGAAATATACAAACCTCCTCAATTAAACCATGAATAGAAACTCTGAACAGACCAAGAACAAGCAGCAAGATTGAAATGGTAATTTTAAAATTGCCAACAACAAAAAAAGTCCAGGACCAGACAGATTCATAGCTGAATCCTATCAGACATTCAAAGACAAATCAGTACCAATCCTATTGACACTATTCCAAAAGATACAGAAAGAGGAAATCCTCCCAAAATCATTCTATGAAGCCAGTGTCACCCTAATACCAAAATAAGCAATGAATATAACAGAAAAAGAAAACTGCAAACCAATATCCCTGATGAACATAGATGCAAAAATCCTCAACAAAATACTAGCTAACTGAATCCAACAGCATATCAAAAAGATAATCCACCACAATCAAGTGGGTTTCATACTAGTGATGCAGGGATTGTTTAACATATGCAAGTCAATAAACGTGATACACTACATAAACAGAATTTAAAACAAAAATCACATGATCAACTCAATAGACACAGAAAATCATTTAACAAAATCCACCATCCCTTTAACATTTAAACCCTCAGTAAAATGGGTATAGAAGGGACATACCTAAATGTAATAAAAGGCATTTATGACAAACCCACAGCCAACATAATACTGAATGGGGAAAAGTTGAAAGCATTGCCCTTGAAAACTGGAACAAGACAAGGATACCCACTTTCACCACTTCTATTCAACATAATACTGGAAGTCCTAGTCACAGCAACCAGAAAAGAGAAAGAAATAAAGGGCATTCGAATTAGAAAAGAGGAAGTCATACTGCCAATATGATTGTATACCTAGAAAACTCTAAAGACTCGTCCAAAAAGCTTCTAGAACTGGGCTAGGCACAGTGGCTCATGCCTGTAATCCTAGCACTTTGGAAGGCCAAGGTGGGCAGATCACTAGAGATCAGGAGTTCGAGACCAGCCTGGCCAACACAGCAAAACCCTGTCTCTACTAAAAATTCAAAAATTAGCTGGGTGTGGTGGCACATGCCTGCAATCCAGGCTAATCAGAAGGCTGAGGGAGGAGAATCACTGGAACCCAGGAGATGGAGGTTGCAGTGAGCCGGGATCGTACCACTGCACTCCAGCCTGGGCAACAGGGCAAGACTCCATTTCAAAAACAAGACAAAACAAAACAAAACTCCTAGAACTGATAAATGAATTCAGTATACAAAATTAATATACAAATCAGTAGCATTGCTATACACAAACAGCAACCAAGCTGACAATCAAATCAAGAACTCAACCCATTTTACTATAGCTGCAAAGAAAAATAAAATACTTAGAAATATACCTAACCAAGGAGGTGAAAGACCTCTACAAGGAAAACTACAAAACACTGCTGAAAGAAATTACAAATGACAAAAAAAAAATGGAAACACATCCCATGCTCATGGATGGGTAGAATCAACACTGTGAAAATGACCATACTGCCAAAAGCAGTCTACCAATTCAATACAATTCCCACCAAAATACCACCATTATTCTTCACAGAACTGGAAAAAACAATCCTAAAATTCATATGGAACCAAAAAAAAAAAAAAAAAAAAAAAAAAACCCTGTGTAGCCAAAGCAAGACTAAGCAAAAAGAACAAATCTGGAGGCAGGCATCACATTACCCAACTTCAAACTAGACTATAAGGCTATAGTCACCAAAAGAGCATGGTACTGGTATAAAAATAGGCACATAGACCAATAGAACAGAACAGACAACCCACAAAATCAAGCCAAATACTTACAGACAACTCATCTTTGACAAAGCAAACAAAAACATAAAGTATTTGGCCGGGCGCGGTGACTCATGCCTGTAATCCCAGAACTTTGGGAGGCCAAGGTGGGCAGATCATGAGGTCAGGAGATCAAGACCATCCTAGCTAACACGGTGAAACCCCGTCTCTACTAAAAATACAAAAAATTAGCTGGGCGTGGTGGCGGGCGCCTGTAGTCCCAGCTACTAAGGAGGCTGAGGCAGGAGAATGGCATGAACCTCGGAGGCGGAGCTTGCAGTGAGCCAAGATCACGCCACTGCACTCCAGCCTGGGTGACAGAGCAAGACTCTGTCTCAAAAAAAAAAAAAAAAAAAAAACATAAAGTATTCAACAAATGGTGCTGAGATAATTGGCCAGCCACATATAGAAGAATAAAACTGGATCCCCATCTCTCACCTTATACAAAAATCAACTCAAGATAGATCAAAGGCTTAAATTTAAGACCTGAAAACATAAAAATTCTAGAAGATAACATTGGAAAAATCCTTCTAGACATTGGCTTAGGCAAAGACTTCATGACCAAGAACCCAAAAGCAAATGCAACAAAAAACAAGGATAAATAGGTGGGACTTAATTAAACTAAAAATCTTCTGCACAACCAAAGAAATAATCAACAGACTAAACAGACAACCCACAGAATGGGAGAAAATATTCACAAAGTATGCATCCAACAAAGGACTAGACTGGCCAACATGGCGAAACCTGGTCTCTACTAAAAATACAAAAAAAAAAAAAAAAAAAAAAAAAAAGTAGCTGGTCATAGTGGTGCATGACTCTAATCCCAGCTACCGGGGATGCTGAAGCAGGAGAATCACCTGAACTCAGGAGGCGGAGGTTGCAGTGAACCAAGATCGCACCACTGCACTCCAGCCTGGGTGACAGAGACTCAAAAAAACAAAGAATCATATCCAGAATCTACAAGGAACTCAAATCAGCAAGCAAAAAGAACAGTTCCATCAAAAACTGGGCTAAGGACACGAGCAGACAATTCTCAACAGAGGATATACAAATGGCCAACAAACATATGAAAAAATGCTCAACATCACTAATTATCAGGGAAATGAAAATCAAAACCACAATGTGATACCACCTTACTCCTGACTCCTGCAAGAAAGGCCTTAATTAAAAACTCTAAAAATAATAGATGGTGGTGTGGATCTGGTGAAAGGGGAACACTTTTACATTTTTGGTGGGAATGTAAACTAGTACAACCACTATGGAAAACAGTTTGGAGATTCCTTAAAGAACTCAAAGTAGATCTACCATTTGATGCAGCAGTCCCACTCTCGGGTGCCTACCAAAAGGAAAAGAAGTCATTATATGAAAAAGATACTTGCACACGCATGTTTTACACTCACAACTTGCCCTTGCAAAAACATGGAACCAGCCCAAATGTCCATCAATCAATGAGTGGATAAAGAAAATGTGGTATAAATATACCATGGAACTCTACTCAGCCATAAAGGAATGAAATAATGGCATTTGCAGCAACCTGGATGGAATTGGAGACCATTATTCTAAGTGAAGTAACTCAGAAATGGGAACCCAAACATCGTATGTTCTGACTCACATGTGGGAGCTAAATTATGAGGACACAAAGACCTAAGAATGATACAGTGGAGTTTGTGAAAGGTTGGGAGGGGAGTGAGGGATAGATACAATGGACTTTGGGGACTCAGCGGAATGGGTGGGAGGGGAGTGAGGGATAAAGGACTACATATTGGGTTCAGTGTACACTGCTTGGGTGATGGGTGCACCAAAATCTCAGAAATCACCACTAAAGAACTTATCCATGTAACCAAACACCACCTGTTCCCTTCCACCAAAAAAAAAAAAAAAAAAAAAAAAAACCATTAAAATTAAAAAAAAAAAATTTAAGACAGATGGGAAAAACAAAAAAAGTAAAAAATAAAATAGTAGTGAATTGTAAACCATTGAAAAACAGGAATTCATAAGTCCAAGCAAGAGATGGCTCCTGCTTGTAGTATTAGGTTGGTGCAAAACTAATTGTGGTTGGCCAGGCGTGGTGGCTCATGCCTGTAATCCCAGCACTTTGGGAGGTCAAGGCGGGCGGATCACGAGGTCAGGAGATCGAAACCATCCTGGCTAACACGGTGAAACCTCGTCTCTACTAAAAATACAAAAAATTAGCCGGGCATGGTGGTGGGCACCTGTAGTCCCAGCTACTCGGGAGGCTGAGGCAGGAGAATGGCGTGAACCCGGGAGGTGGAGTTGGCAGTGAGCCAAGATCGTGCCACTGCACTCCAGCCTGGGCGAGAGAGCGAGACTCCGTCTCAAAAAAAAAAAAAAAGTAATTGTGGTTTTTGCCATTACTTTCAATGGCAATTACTTTTGCACCGACCCTAACAGAATGCTGAGGGGTGACTAGTCAATGCAGAACAAATTGGAAAAAATCATCATTTGGGGGCTATCACTGTGATGTCTGGATAAAGCAAGAAACATCAATGGATGCTAAAACCAAGGGGGAATTTTTAATGAGCACAATATTTGGCTGGTCTTAAAAGTGTCTCCCTACAGAATGCATATTAATTACAAAGAAAAAAGAAGAGTGGTAATGGTAATGTGTAATTGTAAGTGTAAATGTATTACAGTGGAGAAATTGAGGAAAACTTTGACAAAGTAATTGAAATGATCACCAGTGAGGGCCAGACAGACACCATGCACTTGTCAATGCGCTGAGAGCACAAAATCAATGACACAGTGCTCTTTCAAGCCAAGAATGCAGAATCTGTATCTAATCATAAGAAAAAAACTAGATCAATATTAAATTTAAAACATTAAAGTTTGTTAAAGGCTGTGGAAATGTTTCAGGTTAAAAAAAGGCTGAGACATGACAACTACATGCAATACCTAACCCTAGACTGAATCCTGCACTGGAGGGAGAAATGCCACAAAAGACATTATGAGGTCAACTGACAAAACTGGAATATAGATGGTAAAGCATTCTATCAATGTGCATGTCTCACACCGACAACAGTACTAATGTTATATAAATGAATATTCTGTTATTTGAGAAGTTTATAGTTTCTTCTATTGACATTATGCAGAATTGCAGTATCATCCACAATGTGAGTACAGTAACTGAAACACAAAGGAGAAAGCAAGGCAGTGGCATCAGGGTAAGGTTCAATGCGTGGCCTGACAAAGCCCAAGAGTTCTCTCCTTTACTATGCATCTCCTACAAGCAAATAATATCAGTTCATTGTTTGAAGGAGAGTAGCCTATGCAGGATTCATTTATTGTTCAGGTGTCTTTTCCAAAGTATGATAAAACAGGAGTAAGTTCAACAATGAATATCTGCAATCCAAACCAATTTAGCTATAATCAAGGATATCTGTCTTATCTATTATCACAAACATCCCTGTTGCCTCCATCTGTCTTAAAAGAGTTTTTCAAAAGTAAAGACACAATTAATTATACCTTATTAATTTCCTCAAAAACAAATAAAAAATGTGTGTACCACTCAGCATACAAAAGTTACACATTAAACGTGCATATATATACATATATATCTCTTTCTTAATTGGCCCAGTCATGAAATTTACATTATTTACATTTGGCCATCCTCACTTTTAACATGTACAGAATTCTTCATGTAAATGTAGATGACCATACAATTTTTTTAAAAATTACTTCCATATAGTACATGCTTCCTTCGTGAAATCCTAACCTCAGTTCTCTATATTGTAAACTTGGATAAACCCACAGTTTTTTGGACAGCTAACATACAAGCATCACAAATTTTACTAAAAATTTGGGCCAACTCATTGTACATTTGCCCCCTGAAATGAAAAATACACTAGAATTAAAGCAGTATATTGCCATAACTGACCTTAAGGGTACGGAGATTCTCCTATATTTATAGACTAAGACTGGAGACATGACTGGTAATCTCCAATACGAGTGCTTTTAAAGATAATCTAATTTTAAGCTTTGAGGTAGCATAGGATGAACCCTATAAAATTCATTTTTCTTTTCTCAAAATAATGGAAGAGCCTTTTAAAACCTAATATCTCATCAATATTACCGCATTATAGAGCTAATGCAATCTTGATAGCTTGATCAAAAAGACAAAATACAATAGAAAAATTAAGGTATTATATGAAGGAGAGAAGACATTGAAGATAATTTAAGGCCTTGAAGTGAATTAATCAGTTTAATTTAAAGCTGAAGAATAAATCATAAATTATTCACCTGAAATGCAAGCAGTATGCTTTTTCAGCTTCTGTTCTGTGGATAAAACAATAGAAGAGAATATTCTTATCCTTAAGAAATACTCAAAGCATTTAGGGAGAAAGAGCCATGATATATGTAGCTTACTCTCAATTGGTTCAAAAAACATCATGAAGAAAGAAAGAGAAAGAGAGAGCAAAAGATTAAGCAAATGGAGTGAAATGTTAAGAATAGGCAAATTTGGGTAAAGGATACATGACTATTCCTTGTACTATTTTTATTTTAGCAACTTCTAGTAAGTTTGGAATTATTTCCAAATAAATTTTTAAGTCTTTTAATACTAATATTCCAGGCCAGATTAAACAAAAGATTCAACCAATGAAATACTAACCAATAATTCCTTTGTGCTGTCAAATTGAAGATGTACAGTTTGTTGGGCCACTTGTGGTTTTCACAGGTCATTTCCCATGTATTTGGCAGCTAGTGGATTTATTTGCCACCATTAGATGTAGAAAATCTAAAGTACCTTTGAAAGACAAGGTTGAAGCTCAGAAGAAATGATTAAGACTCCAAGTCCCACAACAAGTGGTTACAAAACAAATTTAAATTCACCTTACAGGTGTGAAGTATAGAAGTAAGTGTCCTTTCTCTATCATGCTGTCATTCAAGAATAACTACTCATAAAGATCCTTTGAGCCCTGGGCCCTACTGGCTGCCTGGAAACTCAGAAATGAATGGAGGAACACCATTACCTTCATATTTCATCACCTAGTCCTCCTCCCTGCTTCTATCCTAATGTTCCATTTCTAGGCTAGTGTCCCTGGGCACGTGGTACCTGCTCACAAGCCACAGTATCTCACCTCTCCACGTGTGCTCAGTCCCTCCAGCCTACCTGTCCCAACCTGGTAGATTCCTATTCCTGCTTCAAGATCTGGCTTTGAAAGCCTTCTCTCTCTCCACACCATCTCTTCTCCCTCAGCATCCTGAATATACCATTGTGAAAGCTACAGTCTAGTAAAAGGGCAGCGTGTTTTTCCTGTATTTCCCTCGAAGCTCCTTAAAGGGCAGAAATCATGCCTCAGTCACCTTTGCACTCCCTATTTCCAACTAAGTGTCTATTTTGTTTAACCAAATGGAACTGCAAGTCTTTTGCTGTAGCCACCAAAAGTCCTTTTGTTGAAAGAAGAATATAAATAAAACTGAAATATGAAATAGAGTGAGTTACGAGGTAAGCAGTAGCTCTACCTCTCAGAGAAAGAAACGATCCCTCCTGCAAACGCCCTTTTGCTGGATCTTAGGTGTGTCACCATAGAAAATAAGGACAGAACCTTTAACCCATAAAGAACTATTTGGTTTAAGTTGAGGAAAATAAATCTCTGATGCTGTCTTTCAGGGTGATAGAGATTTCCATATGAGAAAAAGCAGCTAATTCCTGGGCAGTTAATAATAGCACTATCTTGTCTAAAAACGGCAAAAGCAGTATCCTGGCCAATGCTGACCTAAGGTGACAGCTTATAGTAAAATGAAAGCAAATTGTAAGCACAAATCTTACTCTGCATAAGTTATTTACTACCCAGATATGTATTCTTTGCTGATTAAAGGTACAGCATCAGTGAACTACTGGAGTTATTTTTAGCCAGAGACAGAAGAGATTTTTTAATCCTTGAAAATTAAGGGGCAAGATGTTCCTTACACTATGCTGCCTCTAGGGAGTTCATGTCTCATTCCTTCTCATAAGGTCTGATATTCTTTCTACTCCCGTGCAACATTAACAGCTTTTCTGGAATATGATTATAACAGCACTATCTTAGTCCATTTGTGTCGCTATAAAGGAATACCTGAGACTGGGTGATTTATAAAGAAAAGAGGTTTATTTGGCTCATGGTTTTGCAGGCTATACAAGAAGCATGGAGCCAGCATCTGCTTTTGGTGAGGGCCTCAGACTGCTTCCACACATGCTGGAAGTTGAATGGGGGCTGCATATGCAGAAAGCACATGGCAAGAATGAAGCTAAAAGAGAGAAGGGAGGTGCCAGACATTTTTTAACAACAAGCTC
Source organism: Pan troglodytes (assembly GCF_028858775.2). Lineage (NCBI taxonomy): Eukaryota > Metazoa > Chordata > Mammalia > Primates > Hominidae > Pan > Pan troglodytes. The sequence continues at coordinate 53,528,711 of NC_072412.2, forward strand.
TCAGGCTCTCACAGGAACTAATAGAGTGGGAACTCATTCATTACCTCAAGGATAGTACCAAGTCATTCATGAGAGATTCCTCCAAGACCCAAATACTTCCCACTAGGCCCCACCTCCAACCCTGAAGATCAAATTTCAGCTTGAGGTTTAGAGGGTCAGATATCCAAGCTATAGCAGCACCATCCCATTATACATTTGGTATCTATGTCCTTAACCAAAGCTCCCTCCGGCTTTACTGTAGTTTACTAAGTTGTATATTATACTTTATGTGGGGTTTTCTCACTGCCCCCTAACATGGAGCATAGAATCTACTGCTGGAGCAATTTCCTCCAAATACTTTTCAATTTGGTGGCTTAATGGGTATGCTTATTGCACCTCCTCTGCAGACTCAGAGGTACTTGGAGTCTGGCCACTGCTCGTGCCAATGACAAAGAATGCTTTAGCTCTGAAGTCAGAGCTCAGACCATGAGAGTAAAACCTATGTATTAGCAGAAGAGAAAAGCAAAAAGAAAAACAAAGAATAGAAAAGAAAGGCAGGGAAATGAAGGGAAGCAGGGAAGAGGAATAAGTGAAACGAATCCCAGGAGTGGTAAGGCACAGTGGGCGCCACCAGGAACTGCCCTCTGATCTAGTTCTCCTAACATGCAGAAAAGGATCCTTTGTAGATTGAACTCACTATTCTTCCAGCAACAACTATCTGATGACAGAAATTCTAAAGCTTAACATCACTTCCACTTTAAGACCAGCAAGGTATGGAGGAGGTGGGTAGTAATAGAGTATGAAGAACATGAGGCTGGGCACTGTGGCTCACACCTGTAATCCCAGCATTTTGGGATGCTGAGACAGGAGGATGGCTTGAACTCAGGAGTTCTAGACCAGCCTGGGCAATATAGCAAGATCCTGTCTCTACAAAAAAAATACAAAAAAAAAAAAAAAAAGAAAGAAAGAAAGAAAGAAACGAAAAACATAAAATTTGAAGGCAGAAGGCCTGGTTCAGGTCATAGGCTATGACACACAGGGTAAGAACTTCTTAACTTTTTCATCTCAGCGTCCTTATCTGTTAAATGGTGATGATAACACCTGGCACACAGGATTGTTGTGAGCATCAAATGACTGCACATGAAAGGGTAAGTTTCTATTTCAACCGTGATGGAGAGATGGTTAACATGCCTGCACTTTATAGATTCTGAGAACTAAAGGACAAATACACCCAACAAGCAAAATTCGAGGTGCAATTGCTTTATTAGATGATATCCAAGTACTCGTGTATCTACACATATTTCTCTATATCAGCTAACGAAATGGGGAGCCTTAAAAGAAACACAAGTATTTTTTTCAAATATTTGAAGGGTTCCCAGAAAGAAGGATTAGCTATTTCCAAACTGGTTCAAATATAAAACCTTAGTCAGACTAGCAGGTAAAAGCTACAGGGAAAAGGATTTGGGATCAGTATAATAAAGAGCTTTCCAATATTTCAAACCGTTTAAAAATGAGACAACTCCCCATAAGGAGATGAGTTCTCTGATAGTGAAGGTGTTTAAGTTGAAAGGAATGACCGACTGTCAGGATATGTTAAACGTTGGGTGAGGTGCAAGTTGCATGAGGGCAGGGGGTGTGTGTCCATTTTGTTCACTGCTATTACCCTGTGCCTAGAACAGTGCCTAGCATGTGGAAGACTCCCAGATACAATAAATAAATGAGCAAACTGGGCATGGTGGTGCATGCCTGTAGTCCCAGCTACTTAAGAGGCTGAGACAGGGGCATTGCTTGAGCCTAGAGGTTTGAGTCTAGCCTGGGCAACATAGGGAGACCCTGAGAAAGAAGAAAGCAAAGCAAAGCAAAAAAAAAAAAAAGAAAAGAAAAGGAAGGAAAGAGAGAAAAAGACAGAGAGAAAGAGAAAAAGAGAAAAGAGAGAAAGGAAGGAAGGAAGAAAGGGAAGGAAGGAAGAGAGGGAGGGAGGGAAGGGAAGGGAAGGGAAGAAATGAGCATATCCTGTGATCACTTTGAATCTAAGCCTATAATTTTATGACAGATGTTCAACAATTCTTAGTTCTGTTGAGTCTGTGTCTGCTCAGCAGCTCAGCTGGGCATCTCAAAGTCCAAATCATTTAAATATTTTCTCTGAGTCAAATTCACAAACACAAGAGTTGATTCTACATCTGCAGACAAACAGGTACCAGAAAGCCCTACCTCACTGTTACACACTAAGAGTGTGGAATGAACAGCAGGTGAAATAGCCATACCTACACAAATCAACCAACAAAATCAAATGGGAGTTGAGGAGAGGGGTAGGTGTTACTCAGGTATAGTGCCAAGTGGATCTGAGGACAAGAATGTTCTCCTATGCATCTCTGTATCCCTAATACTAAGCACAGTGCCTGGCACAAAATAGATGCTCAAAAACCGTTTGCTGAATTCAATTGAACTGAAATTTATGTCTGACAATTATTAACTATTTGCCTTTTCATTTCGTATGAGGTTCACAATTCATTGTTATATATTTATTCATACATTGACTTGGATTTAATTGCTTATATCTCCCCCACTACATTACAAACACCATAAGGGACCATGTCTCCTATTGATCATTGTATACCATGTAGCCCTGGTACATTGTGTGGCACATAGGAGGTGTGCACTTAATATTTGTTGAATGAAGTGAATAAATACTGGAAGTGGATCTCTAAAATAACTGTGTACTTGAAAGAATTCTAGAATCATAGAATCTTTCTAATCCTTTTAGTTATTATTTGTTTATTATCAAGTGTTCCCATTTAGACTGAACCATTTAAGAAATGAAGCAATTTAATCTAGATAAAATAATGGTAATGCAATAGTAATATCAGAATATTTCTTCTAAATTGATGGTCAAAAATGCTCATGAGAGTCCCCAGAAAGACTCAGCTTCAAGTTTTTTTTTTTCTTTTTTCTTTTTTTTTTTGAGACGGAGTCTTGCTCTGTTACCCAGGCTGGAGTGCAGTGGCGCTATCTGGGCTCACTGCAAACTCCGCCTCCCAGGTTCACGGCATTCTCCTGCCTCAGCCTCCCGAGTAGCTGGGACTACAGGCGCCCGCCACCACGCCCGGCTAATTTTTCATATTTTTAGTAGAGACGGGGTTTCACTATGTTAGCCAGGATGGTCTCGATCTCCTGACCTCATGATCCACCCGCTTCAGCCTCCCAAAGTGCTGGGATTACAGGCGTGAGCCACCGCGCCTGGCCTCAGCTTCGAGTTTTTTAGGGAAATATTTTACTGGCCAACACTCGCATTTTCAAACAGACTTCACAGTCAATCCAGAGGCTGCAGATAACTAACTTAATCCTCTTCTTTGGGCTATATAACTGGGTTTGTCTTTTTTTTTTTTTTTTTTTTTTGGCACCTCTACTGAAGGGCATACTAAGCAGAGAAAAGAAATCCAGTCAAACCATAAGCATGAATTTTGGCAGCTTTTATAACAGCCAAGCCTAGTGAACAGTTAGTATTTGGGGACTCCAATGTTGTCTTTCTGGACCTTTTCCCACCCAGTCATGGAGATATCCCTCCACCCAAAGCTGCTCCATTCATACCTAAGGCTCAAATGTCTGTGAAGACAGTGTTTGTTACCAGTCTGCAATAAGATAACTTACATCAGAATATAAATGAAAGCACTGAAGCTTCCTGCATTGGAAAAGTCTTGCTACCTTGCTACCAAGATAAAAATATATTTCAGATGAACTAAATAGTGTGCTTCATGACATAATTGACTTAAATCCTGGCAAAAGATCCTTACCTGGTTGCAAGTCAGGAACAAATAGCTTCAGAGACTGGCGCTTTGAGCAGCATTGTGCTAAGCCATAAAAAGATATCTCCTCCTGCATATCTGCATTTTAAAGGACAATAAGAAGCTTCAAACCGAAGGAATCATTCCCTAAGCACAGGTTCTCACAAACATAGGGATATTATGTCTCCAACAGGTGGACATGGTATTTGGGGTTTAGAAGGGAACCACTGAAATGAGGCATCCTGCCATAACCAGATCTAGTACATAACACATGCATAAAACGGTATCAATTCCTTTTCTCCTACATCCTGACCCAATCCAATTTTTTTTCAAAGGAACACATGCATTAGAATCACCTAAGAAATTTATTAAACATGCCTGTTGCCAGGCCAGCTGAATTAGAATAGCTGGGTATGGGCCTAGGAATCTGTATGCTTAACAGGCATCCCAAAGATTTATGTACACTGAAATCTGAGAACCACTGGATTAGATCAGCTGAGGCTACAGAAAAGATCTTTGCAACTGCAAAGGAAACAAAAATAAAAGTCCAAAGTGAGCACCAAATAGGAACTTTTGTCCCTGCCACAGATATTTCAGAAAGCACGTGAATACAGCATAGCCGATCAACTGATGCAAGCACCCCCTACACCATAAACAGGCTTTGCCCTATAGCATTTGCCAGTTACTGTTTAAGCAAACCATTGTTTAACTGCCATTAACCTCATAGGATTATTGACACTGGGTATCCATTTCTCAAAGAGATATCAGATATTTGACTAGGTTAAATTGAGAAACACTGGATTCTTTGGCTTGGTTTCGTTTTGTTAATGGAACTTCCTTACCTCAGAAACAGCATGTAAGTCAATTAGCCTTTTTCTAACTAAGGAAACAATGGACTTTATTCACATGGTATTTCACTCACAAGTCCCCTAAATTACTGGCTTGCCAAACCCTGCTCAAGTAAGCAGGCTGAGTGACAATAACAGAAGCTAAATCATTTGGCATTTCAGTGACAATGTATAACAGTGTATAAATTTTTTAAATCCCCTTACTGTTCTGCCTTCTCAGCAATGACACATCTACAAAATGGGCACTAGGCCAAGTACCCTACCACAAAACAAAATCGTTGCCTGTTGTGGTATTAATGTTCAGTGAAGCAACTGGTCTCAGTACACAGTCAAGTAAACAGGCATCAAAGGGTAAAACCTAACTGTTAACCCAAAGTATCTGAGACGGGTCTCAGTCAATTTAGTAAGTTTTTTTTTGTCTTTTTGGCCAAGATTAAGGAGGCACCCGTGACACAGCCTCAGGGGGCCCTGACGACATGTGCCCAAGTTGGCTGGGGTACAGCTTGCTTTTATACATTTTAGGGAGACATGAGACATTAATCAACATGTCTAAGATGTACATTGGTTTGGCCAGGTAAGGCGGGACAACTCAATGTGGGGGCTTCCAGGTTAGAAGTAGATAAAAGACATAAGGGTGCATTCTTTTGAGTCCTGATCAGCCTTCCACTCAATACACAACTTAGTCTGACTCAGTGAATCTGCATTTTTACATAAACAATAGGGCAAAGGAAGCAATCAGATATGCATTTGTCTCAGGTGAGTCTCAGAGGGATGACTTTGAGTTCTGTCTGTCCTTTGTCCACAGTGAATTTCCTTGTGGACGAGGATCTGTGGCAAATTGTGAGGGAGGTATGTAGCTATGTTATTTAGGAATAAAATGGGAGGCAGGTTTGCCTGACATAGCTCCCAGTTTGATTTTTCCCTTGGCTTAGTGATTTATTTTCCTTTCACGTAACCACAGAAGAGAATGCCATGGAGAGGGGCAATAACAGGCACTGAACATCAGGAATGCTGGCAGGCGAGTCAGATATGGCTCCAAGTCTGTTCAGTGGTCTCCACAAGGCTTCCGCAAAGGCCAAAGGTTTCACGCTGACATATGATACCAAACACAAGAGAACCAACAGCCTGGGCAAATTAAATCTACGGTTTTTTATGAGTTAGCCCATAATGAAAAGTCTCTCACAGACTGAAAAAATGTTCCATATCAATCGAATCACAATATTTAAGAAAGCCATGACCAATTTGCTTAAGACTGCTCCTTCAGCTGCCCCTCTTCAGCATCCCTCCTAGAGGAAGAAAAAGCATTAGACAAAAAGATTCAGATCAACACTGCCCCCCTTCAAGAGAGTCATGGCACACCAGACACAAAGCAGTGAATCACCTGTCATTTGTTTCCAGTTCTTCCTCATCAGCCCACAGTCATACATCTGGCATCAAATAGTATAGCTTTTATTTTTTTCCTAGTAGAATCAGCGTCATTCAACTGAAAGTTGAAAGTTAGGAAAATGGAAAGTTCAATTTTTCTACAAATAAGCAAGGATAACTTTGACAGGTGCTGCAACACTCTCTGTCATGGTTTCAACAGATCTCTTTCCTACCTCCTACTTTAAGTAAAAGTTAAATAAAGAGTCTCCCTGTATGTGCCAGTTTCATATATACGCAAGAACATACAGGAAGTTAGTATATGATAAAGATGACATTTTAAAATTGGTGGGAAATAGATCAAATAGGGAAAAGTAAATCCCTTAAGGGATAAGTAAATGGTGTTTGGGAAACAGATTAGGCATTTGAGAGGGGAAATTTGCATTCATAACTCAAGTTCAGACTTTATAACAAAACAATTAAGCCTTTCAAAACATATCATGAAAACTAGAAACCACAAAGACTAATACATTTCATTATATTTAAAATGACATATGACATATATATAAAATACATAATAGGCAAAAATGGTTAATCTCAAATATACAAAAAGTTATTAATACTAGGAAGAATGAACAGTCAATAGAAAAACAGTCAAAGAACATGAAAAGGGCTGGGCACGGTGGCTCACGCCTGTAATCCCAGCACTTTGGGAGGCCGAGGCAGGCGGATCACGAGGTCAGGTGATCGAGACCATCCTGGCTAACACGGTGAAACCCTGTCTCTACTAAAAATACAAAAAAATTAGCCGGGCATGGTGGCGGGTGCCTGTAGTCCCAGCTACTCAGGAGGCTGAGGCAGGAGACTGAGGCAGGAGACTGGCGTGAACCCGGGAGGCGGAGCTTGCAGTGAGCCGAGAGCCGAGATCGCGCCACTGCACTCCAGCCTGGGTGACAGAGCGAGACTCCGTCTCAAAAAAAAAAAAAAAAAAAAAAGAACATGAAAAGGAAGTCACACGCTGACACACACAAACACACACACACATACACTTCCACAAATGCCCAGTCAACAGATGAAAGCTCAATCAACATTAAACAGGACATGGTTTTTGCCCATTGGAATTAGCAATACAATGTTATCAAGTATGGAAATATTATTGTGCATTATGAATGGAAGAGTAACCAAAAGAGACTTTCTGGAAAGCGGTTCATGCTTTTACACAGCTATTCCACTTACAGGTTTTTACCCTAAGGAGAAATTACCCATGTGCTGAAAGACATATGCACCAGAGTGTTCACCTGTTATTTATAATGTTAAAGACATATAAACCAAATGTCAATAATTGCAAGTCTAGGTTAAATAAACCATGATATACACATTCTCTTGTATGTGCAGCTATTAAAAATTATGTAGTCCTATATTTGATGCCATGGAAAGATCCTTATTTGACTGAAGAAATGAAGATTATAGAACATTATGTATATGATCCTATTTATATAAAAGTGTATTCATATCTATCCACATATGCTCATATTTAGAGACGACCAGAAGATTGTTTACAAAACTGTTAACATTAGTTATTTCTGGGTTCCGGCACTGCAGGTGATTTTTACTTGTCTGCACTTTCTTGTATCATTCCAGTTTTGAAGGGGTTTATTTTTTCAATGAGTTATGTGTCATTTTTACTAAAACAAAGATATTTCTTTTAAAACGATGCTGGTTTCATCAAACAAGGATATCAAAAACAAATAAAAAGATGCTTCTCTGCTTTAAGAACAAATCATAGGAATAATCATAAAGTAGTTGAGGCTTTTCTCCAGTTTCCTTCATATTACATGCTCAGCTGGTCACTCTGGAATTGTCACTCTCAACTGATGAACTGCAGGGTCTCAACTGGTGGTCAGTCAACTCCTACTGAAGACACTAATAGATGTTAGTGTTTAGTTGGTGATATGGTTTGACTGTGTTCCCACCCAAATCTCATCTTGAATTATAGTTCCCACAATTCCCATGTGTTGTGGGAGGAACCTGGTGGGAGGTAATTCAATCACGGAGGTGGGTCTTTCCTGTGCTGTTCTCGTGACAGTGAATAAGTCTTGTGAGAGCTGATGGTTTTTTGGTTTTTGCTTTTTGGGTTTCTTTTTTTTTTTTTTTTTTTTTTTTTTTTTTGAGATGCAGTCTCGCTCTGTCACCAGGATGGAGTGCAATGGCACAATCTCGGTTCAGTGCAACTTCCACCTCCCGGGTTCAAGCAATTCTCCTACCTCAGCCTCTGGAGTAGCTGGGATTACAGGCACACACATCCATGCCTGGCTAATTTTTGTATTTTTTTTTCAGTAGAGACAGGGTTTCACCATGTTGGCCAGGCTGGTCTTGAGCTCCTGACAATCAGGTGATATGCCCGCATCGGCCTCCCAAAGTGCTAGGATTACAGCTCGTGAGCCACTGGTTTTATAAGGGGGAGTTTCCCTGCACAAGCTCTCGCTTTGCTTGCTGCCATCCATGTAAGACATCACTTGCTCCTTCTTGCCTTCCACCATGATTGTGAGGTCTCCCCAGCCATGTGGAACCATGAGTCCATTACAACTCTTTCCTCTATAAATTACCCAGTCTCAGGTATGTCTTTATTAGCAGTGTGAAAATGGACTAATATAATTGGCAACAAATGAACCAGGAAGCTTAGGCCACTCCTGGCCCTGTCAATACTTCTCCCAACTTGCTAAACTTAGTGATTTCTGTGTTACTGTATTAGTGCTGACTAGACTCTAGGGGACCCAACAGTCATGACTTCTTTAGTTAATGGCAATTGTTTCGCAGATTTACATAGCTATGAGTACCATAATGTTAACCACAACTACTCAATGCTGAGTCTCTTATCCGTAGACATTTGTTTATAGCCTACTTCCAATTTGTGTTTATATCTTCATAAATTGGATGTGATGGTGCTTTTTTCAGTCCTACTCAAAATGTTATCTGTGGACTGATGCCAGTCCACAAACAGATCACAAATCTGCAAGCGATAAACAGATATTTAAAAATATTTAGAAACTTCTACAGCAGTTTGAAAGAGCAATTTTATCCTGTAGAATCAAAAATAAATGAATAAAAGAATTGAGGCTTTTCTGTGCTTTTTGAAAATTTCACTTTTCTAGTAATTGTTTTTTATAAAAGAATCAGTCCATTATAGAATTTTAATTTCCAATTTAAAAAAAATGGCCCTTATTTTTAAAAACTCATCTTTCCTCTCAGTTTAAGAGCTGGCTTATTATAACTTATGCACAGAAGCATAAATATGGTAGTGTATTAAATTTCCTATCTCTGCCATCAAAAATTAGCAGGAATTTCACAGCCTAAAACAACACAAACGTATTATCTCACAGTTCTGTAGGGCAGGCATCTGGATAGACTTGGCTGGTTTCTCTGCTTAATTTCACAAAACCAAAATAACGGAGTCAGTGAGCTGTGCTCTCATCAGGAGGCTGTGAGAAGAACCTACCTCAGAATGCATTCAGATGGCTAGCAAAAGCCAGCTCCTTGCACTTGTAGGACTGAGACCCCCACATCCTTGCTCGCTGTCAGTTAACAGCCACACCCAGCTAAAGGTCTCTCTCCAGTCCTTGCACACAAACCCTGCATCTCAGAAGCAGCAACAGGGCATTGAATTGTTGCCTCCAGCTGTGGATTATTCTTTGCTTTTAAGGGTTCATATGATTAGACTGGGCCTGCAGGGAAATCCAGGATAATCTCCCCTATTTTACGCCACCACGCCTGGTTTTTGTATTTTTAGTAGAGATGGGGTTTCACCATGTGGGCCAGGCTGGTCTTGAACTCCTGACCTCAGGTGATCCACCTGCCTCAGCCTCCCAAAGTGCTGGGATTACAGGTGTGCTCCACTGCTCCCAGCCTACTTTTTTCCTCATTTTATACTGCAAACCTCTAAATCTTTTTTACCACTACACGTTAAATTATAGAAATCTAAAAGCCACAGGACTTTCCTCACCCTTTACATTTTGACAGGACAAAAGAGCATGACTAACTACAGACCTCTACCCTTGACCCACCATCCAACATTTACATCCATCATTTTGCAACTTCTTTCATTTTTTTATTTTTTTGAGATAGAGTCTTGCTCTGTCGCCCAGGCTGGAGTACAGTGGCACGATCTCGGCTCACTGCAACCTCCACCTTCCGGGTTCACGCCATCTCCTGCCTCAGCCTCACAAGTAGCTGGGACTACAGGTGCCCACCACCATGCTTGGCTAATTTTTTGTATTTTTAGAAACCTAACACGGCTTTCACCGTGTTAGGCCAGGATGGTCTCGATCTCCTGACCTTGTGATCTGCCCACCTCGGCCTCCCAAAATGCTGGGATTACAGGTGTGAGCCACTGGGCCCGGCCTTGCAACTTCTTTAAATAGAATTCTTTGCCAGATGGAAACAACTCACCAAAACATTAACAGCTTCATTGCCCTCTGCTGGAGTTTTGAGAGTTGGTTTCTGTTTTTTGGTTTTTGCCTGCTTATTTTCCCCCTTCATGAGCATCTGCTACCAAGTGCCAGAATCAAGCTGGCTTAGTCTAGGCTTTGCAACTGCAAGGTTAATAGTCAAAATTGGTTATACTCTTGGTACAAACCATAGTATTTAGTATCTACCCAACTATACCTTAGAGAACTCAAATGTTAAAATAGGCTTTTTTCATATGAAGCGGGTAGGGCCACAAGGAAGCAAGTATCAGCACTGCATAAAGAATACTCAAGGTTGTATGTGTTTTAGGAAATGAGGTGTGAAGGTGTATAAGTAGCTACCAGCTGGTTGTTTCAAGTCTCCATTCTCCACAATCATTGTCCATAACCATTCTTGCCAAGACTAGTTAGTTTCAATTCCACTGGTTACTTTTTAGTCCTTACTATACTTGACTTCTGAGCTGCATTAGATACCATTGATGACTCCATCCTTGAAATATTTTTCCCTTGCCTTCCCTAATACTTTGTTACAGTTTTCCCCTTCAGTCACTTAAGAAACACTTTAAAGCCATGCACTCTTCTTTTGCATTCCAAGCATCAGACGTCTTCCAAACTCCTAGCAGATTCGAAGTACCACCTCTGTCCTAGCAGCTACTAAACTCTGAGTTAACTCAACATCCACTGTTTGTTCTTTCAGTCTCCAAGCATGAATTGTGATGGTTTTGAAAAATGTTAACAAAATATTTGATGCTTCTCCCTTCAAAAAGTGGAGCTTAATTTCCCTCCCCTTTGTGGGCTGGATTTTCTAATAAACAGTGCAGCAGAAGTGACAATGAGACTAGAACACAAAGGCACTGTGGCTTGGGGGGCAGGGCGGGCAGCAAAGAGCCAGCTGCCATGTCACAAGGACACGAGCAGCCCTGTGGATAGGTCCACATGGTAAGAAACTGAGGCCTCTGGTCAACAGCCATACAAGTTAGCCACCTTGGAAGTAGGTCGTCCAGGCTCAGTGACACCTTTGAATAACTGCAGCACAAGAACTAATCCCAGCTAAACTGATCCCAAACCCACAGATATGAGATATAAATGAGATAGTAAATGTTGTTTGAAACTCACTAAGTGTTTGGGGTAATCTGTTATGCAAGAATAGATAACTAAAACACTAGTATTACCAATAATCTGTATTATATCCTTTCTGATATACTAAGCATTGTTTTTAACTCCTAAGTAGACCTTGAATAATACAAATAATACAAATAATGCCAATCTTAGTTAATCACTGGCTGGTATTCTTTGGAATGAATCTTTAAAAAGTAAAAACTAAATGACTGGACTTCTAATTATCACAAGTTTTGTTTTTTTTTAAGATGGAGTTTTGCTCTTTGTTGCCCAGGCTGGAGTGCTGTGGCATGATCTCGGCTCACTTCAACCTCCGCCTGCCTCCCAGGTTCAAGCGATTCTCCTCTCTCAGCTTCCCAAGTAGCTAGGATTACAGGCGCCCGCCACCACGTCTGGCTAATTTTTGTATTTTTAGTAGAGACAGGGTTTAACCATGTTGGCCAGGCTGGTCTCAAACTCCTGACTTCAGGTGATCCACCCACCTCGGCCTCCCAAAGTGCTGGGATTACAGGCGTGAGCCACCGCACCTGGCTACAATTTTAAATGGTTTATGGCTCTGATACTCTGTGTCATATATATGTAAACTACCAAATATATATTTGGCTAAAAATACATATTTTGTTTTCTACATATAAATTCTCTCACATATTTTTGTTCTCTTCCCTTACTAAATAAACTTCACTGATAAGAAAAGAGCTAAGTAAACTGAGGGACACTAGCATTAAAACTTACTCTAAGGCAGAAAGACTGCTTGATGCCAGCCTGGGCAATGTAGCAGGACCCCATCTCTATAAAAAATAAATTAGCTGGGCATGTTGGCATGCACATGTAGTCCCAGCTACAAAAGGAGGCTGAGGCAGGACGATCACTTGAACCCAGGAGATTGAAACTGCAGTAAGTCATGATTGTGCCACTGCACTCCAGCCTGGTTGACAGACTGAGATCCTGTCTCAAAAAAACAAAAAACAAAAGAAGCCCTCATATAGCTAGTAAGTAGTGGATCCAGATTCAAAGAAGACAGTCTACTGTCAAAGTCTGTGCTCATCATCACTACATTATGCTGCCTCTCATACTGTATACATCTGATCACACTTTAAGAACATCACAATAGGTAGAAGTTCTTAAATCCATCAGTATGGTTAAATAGTCTACTGCTTGGTCAACATTTCCTTCCATGGCATTAGTTAACTACCAAGTTTTATGCAGTGAGCAAAAGGTCAATATGTATATAAACACACACACATATATTTACATATATGGACAAAAAGAACCATGTGACTACAATCTGTCTAAAAATATCCACCTGTTACCATATAAAACATCATACAGACTTTGGGAGGCCGAGGCGGGCAGATCACGAGATCAGGAGATCAAGACCATCCTGGCTAACTCGGTGAAACCCTGCCTCTACTAAAAATACAAAAAATGAGCTGGGTGTGGTGGCAGGCGCCTGTAGTCCCAGCTACTCGGGAGGCTGAGGCAGGAGAATGGTGTGAACCCCGGAGACAGAGCTTGCAGTGAGCTGAGATCGTGCAACAGCACTCCAGCCTGGGCAACAGAGCGAGACTCCGTCTCAAAACAAAAACAAAAACATCATACAAATTTAGACATGTCCAAGACCAAAAAATATACTCAGCTTCTCTCTTCCTCAGTAAAATAGTTAAGAAAAGGCTTTGAAGTTAGGCATCTTGGATTCAATTCTCCCCTCTGTTTCCTTTAGAGGATATACTAGATGGCATACACATAAATAGCAGACTTCCAGTGAACTATCTATCTATAAGTAGCTGTATAATATGTATGGTTGGCTGGGTGCAGTAGTTCATACATGTAATCTCAACATTTTGGGAGGCAAAGGCAGGAGGATTGCTTGAGCCCAGGAGTAAGAGACCAGCCTAAGCAACATAGTGATACCCTGTCTCTACCAAAAAAAACAAAAATCAAAAACAAAAAAAAAAACACATATGGTAGTACGTGCCTGTAGTCCCTGCTACTTAGGAGGCTCAGGTGGGAGGACTGCTTGAGCCCAGGAGGCAGAGGTTGCAGTGAGCATGATCATACCACTGCACTCCAGCTTGGGTGACAGAGTGAGACCCTGACTCAAAAAAAAAAAACAAATCACTGTCATGGCAAGTATATGATCTACGAATTGGTGCTTAGACCTCTATACTGCAATAACGAACAAATCAACTTCTACTGTGTTTACTTCAAAACAAGCAAACAAAAGCCATGAACCCAAATCATACTGGGAGATTTTTATTAACTTAAATTGACATTCTTAATTTTGTCTATAAGTCCTTGGTATATATGCCTTTATTTGAAACAAACCTACAGGTGTTTCTTAATATGACAGAATCATGAAGACTTGCAGTTAATCAGTGTTTCCTAATGATTAAAACAATGTTCAAATAATTACAAAGTTACTTCATCAAAATACTTAGAAGAATATTCTGAGGAGTGTTTGAAAGCTCTGTTTATAAATAGTGATTGATACATTTATTATGTATTTGGTGCTGAAGATAAACACTTTTTACATAAAACACTGTTTTAATATACTGCTCTACTAATGAGGCTAGTTATTAGATATACTGTATTTTAACACTAAAGAATAAAGCTTTATCTTCGTATTTATCTTATTTATAGGACTCTTATCAATGAAGAACTTTGTATCCAACAATAATAAACTGGCAAATTGCAAGTTACGTTTTGTAGGAGAAGCAAAAAAGACTGGCTGCGACGAAAGAAAGAAGATAACTGCATTATACATGCTTCGTACAAACAGTCCATTCTGAATGGTACAATTAAATGCAGACCAAATCCTTTTAAATGTTTGTGTGCCTAGATGGCAATTACAATCTCCACACACTAAAAAGAAAAAGAACAATAACACAGAACACAGTATTCTTAATGATTATAGCACATTTAACACCTTCAGCCATCCACTGGGTTTTCAGATCATATTGGCAACTGAAATTTCACATCCACATGTGCTTGCTTCGCTAAGGTCACTATTTCAGAGAGCTTTACAACCTAAAAGAAAAGAATGAAGAATTTTCACAAAAAGGTAAATTCAGAACTACAGGTCAGTGCAAAATTAATGTACACTCAATTTTTTCCATTTAAAACATCTGGACTATTCTGACATTGCTATAAATCACATTACGTTCTTATAAGCAAATGACATTCTCAAAGGATAATCAAGTCTGACACTCTTCATAGCCCAAACTTCAATTAAATACTTTCTGATTAAGATGTTATACCACCTGCTAGGATTATACATATGTATTACATAAGATTATATATGTGTGTATAAAATGTGTGTGTGTGTGTATGTATGTGTGTGTGTGTATATATATATATAATATTCTAAATTTTATCTTAAAGACAGAAACAGTGAGTGTCTTTGTTGGATACTCCACAACTCAAAGCACATCTAAGTAAAAATTTGTTATGAAATAAGTATACAATCTTAACTTAAAATATTGGGATAGAAGTTTGGGTCTAGTAGTTAGTATTTTACTTTTTGTCAGTAAGTTAACAATTGCTAACCTGAGTTCCAATTCTCTCCACAATCTGTCTAAAAATATCCACCAGTTACCATACAAAACATCATACAAATTTAGACATGTCTAAGACCAAAAAAACAAACTCAGCTTCTCTCTTCCTCAGTAAATTAGTTAAGAAAAGGCTTTGAAGTTAGATATCTTGGATTCAAATCCCCCCTCTGATGCTTATGACATATAACCTTGAATAAGTTAACTTATCTAGCCTGTTTCTTCATCTATAAAAATGGAAATTTTATCACCAAACTCATATTAAATGAGATAATCCTTGAAGAAAACAGCTTAGCATTGCATGCACAGCAAATACTCAATAAACAGTAGTAACTGCTAATATCATCATCTCATTCAATATTATTATTGTTATGACTTCTATAATCTCCCAGTCAATAAAAACACTGTAGCCATAACTTAAATCAACTGTTCACTTTTACCTCTCATGATCTATTTGATCAAGGTCCTACTGGTTCTTCTCCTTCTTTTCATGTCCTCCAAGCTTTTCTTAAGTTTTCATTCCAAAAAAGTGCGCTTTCAGAGACAAGTTATAACCTATTTATTACCTTCACCTTTTCTCATATCTAAGTATTGCACTAGATGGACTCCTACTATCTCTCCCCTTTTCCCTTCAATATATCCCACATCTCAAAGTCAAAATAGGCTTTCTGAAATACTTTCTCCTACTATTCCCTTGCTCAAATTCTTTATTTTTAATTCAGGTTTAAGTTTAAATTCTTCTGTCTCCAAACTGGAGTTAAATTTTATTTACTAGTAACTACTTTCCCAAAGAAGGACATAAGACTTTTATTATTTTTGTGAAATGACATCACATTAACTCAGTAAATTCAAGAGTCTGGCCAAGTGTGGGGGCTCATGCTTGTAATCCCAGCACTTTGGAAGGCTGAGGTGGGAGGATCATATGAGGTCTGGAGTTCGAGACCAGCCTGGTCAACATGGCAAAACCCTATCTCTACTAAAAATACAAGGCTGGGCGCAGTGGCTCACACCTGAATCCCAGCACTTTGGGAGGCCGAGGCAGGTGGATCACAAAGTCAGGAGTTCAAGACCAGCCTGACCAACATGGTGAAACCGCATCTCTACTAAAAATACATAATTAGCCAGGCATGGTGGTACATGCCTGTAATCCCAGCTGCTTGGGAGGCTGAGGCAGGAGGATCGCTTGAACCTGGGAGATGGAGGTTGCAGTGAGCCGAGATCACACCACTGCACTCCAGCCTGGGCAACAAGACCAAAACTCTGTCTTAAAAAAAAAAAAAAAAAATTAGCTGGGCGTGGTGGCACACACCTGTAGTCTCAGCTACTCAGAAGGCTGAGACACAAGAATTGCTTAAACCCAGGAGGCAAAGGTTACAGTGAGCTGAGATCACGCCACTGTACTCCAGCCTAGGTGACAGAGCAAGACTCAATCTCAAAAAAAAAAAAATCAAGAGTCTACTATTGATTAAGCTATAGAGCCCAAAGAGTGTTCGAGTGTTCAATGAAATGTCCATAAACATAATGGAAGGGAAGACAAAAAATTCTCATCTCTCTGTATCTACTATGAAGTGTTCTCTGATACACATTATTGTTAAGTAAAAGAAACAAATTATAGATTACCATTAATCTAAAGTGGGAAAAGGGAGACACACACACACACACACACACACACACACACACACACACACACACACACAAAGTCCCCCCCTTATCCAATTTCACTTTCTACAGTTTCAGTTATAACCTGCAGTCAACTGTGGTCCAAAAATTTTAAATGAGAAATTCCAGAAATAAAAAAGTCATTAAGTTTTAAACTGTGTGTTGTTCTGAGAAGTGTGATGAAATCTTGCACCATCCTGCTCCAAGTGGAATGTGAACCATCTCTTTGCCCAGCGTATCCATGCTGTATAAACTACTCTTTCATTAGTCATCAACATTATCTGCTCTTGACATCCAACCATCAACATCATGGCTCAATGATCCAGGATGAACCAAAGCAGATGTTTCTCCTTCTGTTACATCATTAGGTCAGTAGTAGCCTAACACTATGTCACAATGCCTTCATCATTCACCTCAGTTCATCTCACCAAGTAAGCATTTTATCATCTCATTATCACCACAAAGGTGAGTACAGAACAATAAGATATTTTGAGAGACCACATTCACATTTATCACGGTATATTGTTATAATTGTTCTACTTTATTATTAGTTGTTGTTAATCTGTTACTATGTCTAATACATAAACTTTATCAAAGGGATATATGTATAGGAAGAAGCACAGTATATACAGGTTTGGAACTATCTGTGATTCAGGCACCCACTGGGGGTCTTGCAACACATTCCCTGCAGATAAGGGGGGACTACTGCACACATATATATAGTTATATACATACAATTAGCTTATGTTTTTAAGAAGTGGAAAGATAAACCAAAACTTTCTTAAAAAAAAAAAAAAAAAAAAGGTAAAAAGGTTGCCTGTTGGGGAAGAAGGAAAGAGGGAAATATATAAAAGCTAGATTCCCTGATAATACCTTGTTCTATACTTTCCACTTTGGAATCATGTAAATACAAAATAAAAAACAAAAGGTTGTGTTTTTTTTTTTTTAAAGCAATCCCTTTAAAAACAATGAAACTATATTAAGTTGAGACAAAACACACAGAGAATTATTTCACATGAATTTTAAAATCCACTAAGTTGTGGGACATACCCTAAAGGACAGAAAGAAATGCAGATATAATTGCTTTCAGTAATCAGACTGTTGGTATTCTTATTATAAAATTGTCATATCTGTACTAAGGGACAAAGCAAATGAATAATTATGATAGTATGGCATGAACGAAGGCACAAACAGATGTCAGATAAGAAAAAAAAATCTATACTCCTGGACTTGCATTGAAAATATCAGTATGAACTCAAGTATTACCTCTTTAAAAAATACATGTTTTCTCAGACTTGCCACTTAAAAAGCTCAGAAACAATAATCAACCCAGTATCTATGAATACTCATAAGGCCCAAATTGTGCTCTCTAAATACCATTTGGCCCATTCAAGTTCTGACTCAAGAAACATAAAGATGAGCCTGAAACATTTTATCATACCAGATAGAGGGCTTCTCAGAAGGATGCAACAGTTAACCTGAAGAGAGGTTCCCAAAGACCAAAGGTTGGACAATTTCAATCACAACTTACATGAACTGAACTACATCAAATGTTTAAGTCATAAGTTCAAAACAGTATGCCAGCGGAACACACATGTGTATGCATGTGTATGCACACACACACAATACACACACACACACACACACCTGAAAACAAAAAGTAAACAAAATACAAAAAAAAAACAAAAAAAAGCCTAGGTCACCTTTATTGGACATAATAGAACAAACATTATTTTGAAAATTGGTCAATAAAGGCAAACAATCAGGTAATTATCCTACTTTTCCTATGCAAAATGTACTCCATGGTAACAAATGGTTGACACGTGGAAGTATTACTTTTTAGAAGCATTACATATAATAAGTGAAGAATGACAGAATTACAATAGCACCGCTTTGCAACACAAACAAAATACTGGATCTAAGCTATGATGTCAATGGCTAGTAATACCACAAAAAGATTAACATTGTATATGTTTTGATGAAATTAAACAACACCTACTATGAAATATTCTTGTTCCCTGCTCCCCAAAATCAAATATGAATATGGTCAAGCCTACAGATTGAACTCCCAGTTTACAGGAAATACACAGGGCAGAGAACACAGAGAGGGCAGAGAACTCAGTAAATGAATGACAGCCTAAAGATGCAACCATTAAAATCCAGACTATGAGAAACTTAACAAGACCATCAACCTGGATTTTTCAACAAATAAACCACAGAAAATACTTTTCTTTTTAAAAGGGGAAACCAACAGATTAAGAAACTTACTGACATATTAACCAACTACAATGCAGAGACTTATTCTGACCCTTACAAAGAACTTAAACAAAAGATATGAGAGACTCAGAAATTTCAACAATGACTGTATTTTTATAAAACATAACCATAATACCATTACCCCACCTAAAACAAGTAACAGTAATTCTTTTATACCATTATCGATACCTTTATCTTTTACAGATGCATGATGAAATGTATGAAATGATATAATGTCTGGGATTTGCTTGAAAATAATCACAGCTGTGGGAGGAAGTAAGAATACAGACAAAACAACAAACAAGATTGGGCAGGAGCTGACCGTTGTTTAAGATGATCACAGGTATAAGACGTTCTGACAAAGATTCTCTCCTTGACCAAACTCTCTTTTGTTTTTTCAATATATATTTATCGAATATATAGATAGATACACACACATACATACATATGCGTGCATGTGTGTGTGTGTGCGTGTGTGTGAAGATAGGGTCTCCTTATGTTGCCCAGGCTAGTCTCAAACTCCTGGACTCAAGCAATCCTCCTGCCTCAGCCTCCCAAAGGCTACTCTGAACTCTCTTCTCAACTTGGCCCTAACTTTTGGACTTCTGTATTTGTCCCTGCATAGTCCAATTTTACCAAGAATCTTGCTTTAGTCAGTTTAGCCAGGATCCTCCCTTACCCATAATGTATCCTTTTAGTAATTTTTCATCCACTGCCCCCACCCTCTTCCTTGGTTATAAATTCCCACTTTTCCTTGCTGTATTTGGAGTTGGGCCCAATCTTTCTCCCCTACTGCAAAACTCCACTGCAGTAGTCTCTATGCTTATTGCAACAGTCCCTCTGAATAAAGTCTGCCTTAACATCTTTCAGCAAGAGTCATGAATAATCGTTTTCTTTAACCATTCATTACACTCATAATATTTAGCTGAAACACAAATTATTAGCTGTATTAATAATTAGGTTCATTTTAGAATCTGTGTTTATAAATCCTCCTTAGATGAACATGGCCAATTTACCATTCTAGCAGCTTCATCCAAGTCATCACAAGCAAGTATTTTAAGTCCACTGTCCGCTATCAGTGCCTTAGCATCATCGACTCGTGTACCTGTAAATGATTTATGCAAATATAAATGTTTTAAATACACACAAAAGCATTTTAAAATGTTTGCCAAAACATGGTACAAGAATGAAACCTCAACAGAGGAGACTTCCATTATTTAGTATAAACGCTTCTAAACCAAAGAAAACACTGTAAAAGCCCAGGTTATCTTATAAAATATTTTGCCTTACAATAATTCTGACTTGCTTAGTAATTCAGGCAAGTCAGAATTCAAGACAAATCACAACAAATAAAAAGTGTATCAAATTATACCAAGCAAAAGTATAAGCATTTTGCCCCAATGTTAAAATGTTTTAAAAACTATAGTTTTAATTTCATATTGTATAATGCTTTCAAAGACACAGCTATTTAAAAACTATGTTTTAACAAACTCAACTCCATGGAAATGTGAACTTTTAAAGAATTAGGAACAACTGCAAGATATCTTTTATACTCACCTTGTAACCGTACCACAACAGGTATTTTAATTTCCAAGTCTTTTACTGCCATGACTATACCCTGTGCAATAACATCACAGCGCATGATTCCTCCAAAAATGTTGACCAGAATAGCCAGTACCTATGAATAAAGTGTTCTGCTAGATTAAAATTTAAAAGAAATTTAAGTTCTTTTCCCGAAAAAATACTAGTATATGTGCTTCATGATAAACATTAACTTGATAGAAAGATTTTCAGACCAAACCACCATACCCTCTTCTAGCTCTCTTTATTGAAGTCTATGTAGTCCACTGCCCACCAGAACTTATTTCCACCTCCTTGGGTAATTTCAACACCTAGTTCACATTTCCTTCTCTACTATATCCCATATGAACAAGACCATCTAATTCCATTTACTTTCTCCTGTTAAATTTGGCCATTCACCAACTGACTACCCCCAGATCATACTGTAAGATAGTCCCATGTGCAAGATCTCCAATTTAGTGTTTGTCACCTATCATTTCCTCATTTATCCCTGTAGGAAAAGGGCGTGTTGTGTGGCAAGAGTAACACCATCTTGAAGCAAAACTGTCATAATGACTAATGTTTGACTCCTGCAGAGCAAGGCCTTCTGCAGCAAGGTCAAGAAACACTGCCTGTAACATAGATAACCCTTATAAAGAAACAATGCCTGTAGCATAAATGACAACACATAAAGATGTTTACCTAACTTCCTCAATGGGCACAAGTTTGACAAGAGGGTCTGAGATGTGACCAGCTGCGCAAGTG
This sequence comes from Pan troglodytes, assembly GCF_028858775.2. Classification (NCBI taxonomy): domain Eukaryota; kingdom Metazoa; phylum Chordata; class Mammalia; order Primates; family Hominidae; genus Pan; species Pan troglodytes. Next base: position 53,550,055 of record NC_072412.2, read on the forward strand.
TTACCAAGAAAAAAAGCTCACTATATAAAGGATAATTTCTGGAGGGCTAGTGTGGGGATCCACCATCTCACAGCCACCCAAGCCATAGCTTCTGTTTCTAAGTCCCTGTATAAATTTAGTTTCTTTCTGAGAACTGGATTTGCCAGCCTCTTTCTTTGGCCTCTCAGATCCCCTGGCCTCTGGGGGTACATGTGCATAGACCTGCTCACTGCAAAACAATCCCCATCAATGTATCAACGTTTTACACAAACCAGGCCCTAAGAATCACCCAGCTTCTCCTGTATGGCCCTCTCTTGGGTACATTTCACATCCAAATCTCAGGACCTGTTTGGGTCAGCATTCTTTCAACATCACAATGATAGTTCTGAATCAGTGTTCTCCTATCCTTTCCAAATAATCTCTCTTTTTTTAAAAAAAGAGGTTTAGTTCACTCAGCTATACCAGGGCTTCTCAAACAATGAGATTAAAATGCATTGTAGATACACCAAAATATCGTTCCCCTCAATTCTTGGGGCAGCTAGTAATGTTCTGGGGCAGCAGGAGCCTCAGGGCCAGTGGACTCTGACTACAAGCAATCTTCTCCATCTACCTCCAAGGCCCCATTGAAATATCTTCTGTGAATGCCATGACATGAAAAGGGGTGAGACACACTGAGCTATACTATACATTCTTTACCTTACCACTATTATTCCCAGACCTTTAAGAAATGAAGCTCTGGAATTCATAATAGACTAGAACTCATAGCAGCCTTTGGCATCTCTCATCTCTCTCCCTCTCACCTCATTCTGGATAGTTTCCATATTCACCATCAGGCACCATCTAACACTCCAGCCTTAAAGTTCTTGGATCTTTACTCTACCAAGCCACTTTCACCTGTAGTCAATTTAAACGAATTACTACCATGGATAAATCCTGGACTAGGCCAGAACGAGTGTCTCTAGAATATTAAATGTATAAATCTCATTCTCTGCTCAACCTCCTTCCCCTTTCACTTTAATGCCTTTCTCCTCTAGCTCTATCAAACACAATCTTTTCCTCTTAAAAGCCTCTAGTCCCTCAATCCCTCTCTAATCTTCTACTCTATTAGCTCTCAATGGAACTGACTTTCTTCACTATAGAGCCTGGGACATATGGCTAAGCAATTCAGTGTCACTGCCACTTGCATGCTCAATTCTGTCATACCTATTCCTCTGCCATCCTACTTCAAACAATGCATCTTTGGATGATTCCAGCCATAGCTTATTCAGGGAAAAGTAAAAAAGTAAAAACTGAAAACAAAACTGGAAACACTAGCATAACCTGAAGAGCAATAAAATAATAATTCATCAGCAATCCTCAACTTAGTAGTCGGCCTCATATCTTTAACTCTCTTCATAAGCCTATCCCATGCAAGCTCTCTAACTTTTAGCATACAACCTTCCTTTCTTTAGTGGCACCTCAGGAAAGGAGTAACTACCTTTCCAAAGCTAACCTGGCCAGATAATTATCTCCATCTATTTACTATATAGTATTTCCTCCAGGTCTTCACCCCTCTAGCTACATTCACTCTCTTTATTTTCAAATCTCTTCTCTTCCTCCAACTAGAAAGAGCTCATCTTCTTGATCTTCTAAACAAGCAAGAAAACATACACCACAAAACTCTCCTCAGTCCTACTGCCTTCGACTGATAGCACTGCATCCCTTCCATGCGTTTGTAAAAAAAAAAAAAAAAAAGTCCTGGAAGAGTAATCTCTCCTGGATATCTCTATTCCCTCAATTCCTCATCAAATCAATCCATTACAATCTGTCCTATGCCCCCATCTCTTCTACTATTCTTACGAAGGTTCCCACTCACCTCTTTCAGTTCTTACTCTGTCTGAATAGTCCTACAACATTTGACATTGTTTCCCAATGCCTTACTTCTCAAAACTCTTCACCTTGGTCCTTCGATGTCACCACTCTCTCCCCATCTGTTCCCATCTCTGTCATTTGTTCTCTGTTTTTTATTTGGGTTTTCCTTCTCTATTCAACCCTTCAACAAAAATGGAGGGGCCAGGTTCCATTCTTGGTTCCTCATCTCACTTGCACGGATCACCTCACCAACTCCTAAGACTTCAACTTTTCTCCACTATAGGAAGTACAATATCTTTTCAACGAACTGTCTACTAGATATAGTCACCACAATCCAAACTTGACATTCATTCTGAAATACCTATTCCTCGACTTTGCCTCTGACAGCATGAAAGGCATCACCACCCAATGATTCTCCCCAGCCCAAAGTCCTAATGTTAACTTAACCAACCCTTCTACGAGGCTCCCAGAAAAGAAGAAAAAAATGAATTTAATGACCCTATCTCAGAAATGCCTCTAATTTGTTCTTACTGATATTGCCTTTGTCAGGGATCTCTTCCATGACAAGAGAATTCATAATGAATGAATTCTCTTGTGTATGTGCTGGGGTAGGGAGTTAAAATCCAAACTCCTTAACTATAGATAATAGGGATCTTCACAAATGTAGTCACAATTTGCCAACATTATCTCTTATCATTTATCCCAATAATGCCATATTCTTACACATAAGCATCTTACCACCCCATGAACATAATGGCCCTCTCTGGATTCTATGTCTTTGTACATTTTCTTCCTCTTGCCCTCATTTAATTTTCAAGACAGCTTAAGGTATCATCCATTCAGTGAAGGCCACCCTGATTCTCCCAGTTTTTGCCTCTGTCTTCTGTTCTTCCACAGCACTATTTTCTGTCAATCACCCCAGTAAAACTATAAGTAACTTAAGAGAAGGGCCCATGTATTTCCAAGTCCAAGCATAGTGACCATCACAAAATATATGGCCACTTCAATGCTATCCACATTGACACCCTGGGTTTCCATTCTGTTTCCAACTCTGACGCCCATCATGTCAGTCCCCTACACTGTAACTCTTCATATACTTTTCTCCATTCTTGCACCTGGGCCCTAAAAGCCATGCTTAGAAAAATAAACAACTAGAATTCTAATTCTAGTTGTAAGTACTCAACTCAATTCTAGTAGTAAGTACTCAACAGTTAGATAATTAGATTGTTTTTAATACTCTGCTTCTCGAGTTTAAGTCAAAAGAAGCTATAGAAATATAATTCCAATAAAATGTTTACTTGTTTTAGTAATTACTAAACAAGGGAAATAATGCACATTTTACATCTCATTTTAGTTTAATCCTCCTTGCAAAATTAATAAATATGGAAAATAAGGCTGTAGGCTCAAAGGAAAAGGCATTGAAATAAATTTATATTTTAAAGAATTCTACAGTCTAACACCACAAATAAAAATATACATTGTCAGCAGCATCATCAATAATAAATATTGATTAATGACCTACATATGTACTGGGTATTATACCAGACACTACGAGAAGCAACAATTAGTAAGATATGATCCCTATCAGTGAAGAATTCTCGGTCTAAATCCAGTAAGAATAGTTCCACAGAGATTATCTTTTTTGTAAGCCTTACAAAATCTACATTGGCCACACAACAGATACACTCCTTAACAAATATCTAGTGATTAATAATATATATGTCTTTTGAATTATGATACTTCACATCCCTTGTACTTTGATAATCATTAATAAACACAGTTCTAAATTATGGCACATCTATAACGACAGATTACACAAACATTAAAAATGAGTGTTTCAGAAGATTCTCTTGGTGAATTGCAAAAATCTTCAAGATATGATAGCAAAAAAAGACTCAAAATATATATTAAAAGACATATATATGAATTCTAAATTCTAAAACATAAAAATATACATTTTTATAAGTATTTATTTTATATATTCACATGACATAAAAATATATCAAGCCCTGCCCTTACCTTTTTATCTGAAGTGATAAGCTTAAATGCTTCTGTTACTTGATGGACTGTAGCACCACCACCAACATCAAGGAAGTTGGCTGGAGTCCCTCCATGAAGTTTTATTATATCCATTGTGGCCATAGCCAAACCAGCACCATTTACTATATAGGGGAAAATGATTTGTATAAGCAACAAACACAGATAAAATAAATTAAACTTAGTAAATCCAAATTAAACTTAGTGAATCCAATTCTAACATAAAAACACATGGTACCTAGGCAGCCTATATTTCCATCGAGGCCAATGTAGTTGAGATTTGCCTTAGCAGCATCTTTGTCCCTTTCATCTTCCTGGGTCCAGTCCTGTAGATCAAAGATTTTCTTTTGGCGATAGGCTGAATTAGAGTCAAAATTGATCTTTGCATCCATACACAATACTTTGAAGGGAAAAAGAGAAAAATGACCTTAATTTCAAGACAGATACAATGAAGTATCAAATAATCAAATGGTCTTTCATTTAGGGAAAAGACACATTTTAATTTTGTTACTTAATGAAAATATTTCAATTTATGTTCACTATGAATTCAAACTGTTCTTTAAAAAAGAATATTTGGGAATTAAAACTGCCCCATCAAAGTTATTGGGTCTACATCCATGCTATGCACTACATAAAGAAAAAGAAAACCTCAAAAATATTTTAAATTATTTAAAAATTGTCAAAAATTAACTATCCTTGTTCCTAGCTAACCCCATCACTTGGGCCCCATATCCCATCCCCTCTCCTCTACTCAAAAATAATGTTCCAGCAATTCCGTCTCCCCTACATCATAAATCTGCCTCCCCCACCCCTTACCTTTCTATTGGCTAAATCTTGCCGACTTGCTAAAACAGTTTTATTTCCTCACCTTAATAAAAAGAAAAAAAAATCTTTTAACTCCTATTTCCCCCTTACTCTTTACTACATAACAACTCCTTGAAGATTTGTCTAATTAAAAGAAGGGTCTCAGAACAAGGGTTTCTGGGGGAAAAAAAGAAATAGAGGGGTGAGCAAACTATGGCCAGATTCGGCCTGTGCCTGTTTTTATTTTTATTTTTTTGAGACAGGGTCTCGTTCTCACACCCAGACTAGAGTGCAGTGGCATGCTCTCAGCTCACTTCAACCTCCACCTCCCAGGTTCAAGCAATTCTCATGCCTCAGCCTTCCGAGTAGCTGGGAATACAGGCATGCACCACAACACACAGCTAATTTTTGTAGTTTTAGTAGAGATAGGGTTTTGCCATGTTGGCCAGGCTGGTCTCGAATTGCTGACCTCAAGTAATCCACCCGCCTCAGCCTCTCAAAATGCTGAGATTAAAAGTGTGAGCAACTGAGCCCAACTTGTGCCTGTTTTCAAATGGCCTGTAAGCTAAGAATGGATTTTATACTTTTAAAGGATTATGAAGACAAAAGGGGAAAAGAAAGAGAAGAAGAAGAAGCAAAACAGCAGCATCAAAAACTGTATGTGATCCATAAAGCCTAAAATACTTATTAAATGCCAACCCCTGTGCTTAAACTCCTTGTACCAAATTTTTTTCCTGCCATTCTCTCTTATACCCACTCTAATCAGGCTTTTACTTCCAGCACTCTACCAAAATGGCTCTTAACAAAGGTCACCTCTCTGACTTCACCTTTCAGTACTCTACCCCTTCCTCACTCCAATCTAACCATAACATTCTCCTTGCAGCTCCTGAAAAGATACAGAGTTGAAAGAAGCAAGCAATTTCAGCTGCTGCCCAACACAGGAGAAAAAGTTTGGAGCCCAGCTAAGTTAAGTACCATTAATACCAAAAGTCAATATGATTTCAGAGGAAGATAATAGAATTCAGTCTTTACACCATAGCTCCCAAAATGCACAGTATAAGAGTCAAACTTACTAGATCCATAATGAAACGGGGAAATGTGACCACTAGTAAAGAGAAAAAACAGTCAACTGAAACCAAACCCACAGTAACCCACATTTAGAATAATCAGAAGACTATTATAAACTTTTTAAAACATGTTTAAGGATTTAAGAGAAAATATGGTCATAATAAATGAACACACAGGTAATCTAAGCAGAGAATAAAACAAGGGAACAACATGGAAAATCCAGAATTAAAAAGTATAATATCTGAAATAAAAAATTCACTGGATGAACTTAACAGCAGACTGGTGATGGGTCAGTGAACCTGAAGACAAAGAGAAATTATCAAATCTGCAGACGAAAAAAAAAGAAAAAAGAAACTGCACCTCAGTGACCTCTTGGACAATATCAAGAAGTCTAATGTGAAACTGGAAGAAAAGGAGAATGGGACAGGAAAAAAGTGATGAAAGAAAAATATATCAAGCCAAGATTCTATATCCAGTGAAAATATACTTCAAAAGAAGGACAGAATAAAGACATTTGCAGAATAATGGAAACAATATTCATCACTAGCAGACCTGTGCTAAGAGAAATGCTACAGAAAGTTCTTCAGGCTCAAGGGATGTAACGTGGAAATCTGAATCTAAAGTAGTAAATGTCAAGAAGGGGCAGTTTTGTCCCACAGGGGACATCAGGAAATGTCTGGAGGCATTTTTGTTTGTCACAAATGGAGGTTGCTACGGGCACCTGAATGCTACTGGATAAACATCCTGTTAAACATCCGACCAAGCACAGGACAGCCTCCCATAACAACAACAAAAAAATCAACCTACCCTAAAATGTCAATAGTGCCAATGTTGGTAAATCTTCATCTATGGGTAGGAAAGAACAAAAATATATGAGCAAATTGAAACCAACCCAATAGTCCCACAGACTGTTCTTTTGGATAAACAGTGAAATTGATCTTTCTGGTCTTAAAGCTTGAAGCTTACATTTGTTTTATCTCAGTTCCTTCCTCAGGAAGGGACCTTCATGGCTCTCAAAAAAATGTGTCAAAGAACTGAAACTCACCAGATCACCACATCCAGACAATGAGACTAGACTCTGGACCTCTCATTCATCATGATTGCTTCCTTGACCCTCCCTAGTTCCTATTTTCTTACACATTGTTACATTTTTTTCCTTGCTATATAAACCCCGAGTTTTAGCCAGTCAGGGAGATGGATTTGGGACTGAGCTCCGATCTCCTCAGCTGCAGCACCCGATTAAAGCCTTATTCCTTGGCAATACTTGTCTCAGTAATTGGCTTTCTGTGTGGCGAGCAGCAGGACCTAGACCAAACCCCTAGTGATTCCGTAACAGATTTTGGTTAGTTGACAGGGAACATGTTGCTTGTGACTCAGCTGATGTGGGCAGGGAGTCTCAGAAGCCATCCTAAGCAGCTGCCCACCCAATTTTGGCTGAAGGTGAGTGTCAGTCTCTCTCTGGCCCCACCACAGCCGGCCCCAACCACATTCCTGATTGCCTCACTAGAACTGCCTTTGAAACTTGACATTGCATCAATATAGGTAAGTGTCCTTTATGGGCCTAGACATAAGGATTTGCTCCTCTCATTTTGGGAAATCTTTAAAGAATTTTCATTTGTAGGTTGAACAAGCCCAAATGACTGAGAGAGGGAAGCACCCTAACTGTTTCAGTAAGAACATTCTTGGAGGTTTTTCTGTAATTGTGTGTTGTGTCTGGGGAAGTTAGTGTCCTTTGTGGGTACCGGACAGTTGGATCAGCTCCTCTCAATTTGGGAAATTCCTAAGAAATTTTTGTTTGCAGTTGACCAAGCCCAACTAATAGAGAGAGGAAGCACCTCAAGTGTGTCAGTTTGGACACTTTTGGGGCTTGTTGCTGTAGCAGCTGGATAGTGTTTGGGTGATTGTGTGTGTTTTATATAGTCATGAGAAATTAGGATTTGGTAAAATGATACACTTTTACAATACTGTTTGGTTCCAGTGTTGTTTGGAATCTGGAGTTTGCTGCTGAATGAAAAAGTGGGATGGAGTTGTGTGTTACCCAGACTTTTGTGCTGCTATGCTAAACAGGGTTGAGCCTGGTTAGTATGTGATCAGTTCTCCTTTGCTGATGTTTGGCCCCAGTGTTCTTTGGAGTCTGGGGAGGTTTGGCCTTTAGAAAATCAAACTGCCATGAAAACTGCTTTACCCAAAGTTTTGGTTCACAGCTTTCAGTGAATTACCTATTGGAGTAAACAAAGTGTAACCATGTAAAATCAGTGAGTTAGTATTGCTATCTCATGGCTAGAGTTCCAAGGTAAACACTACAGGATTTTTATTTGTGTGTGTGTATACATACATGTCTAGATGTGTTTATTTGTATGTACACTTATTGTTATATGTTGTGTCTACCAAATTGGCTTATAAGTAAAAGAGCACTCATAAATTAAGTCCAAGCAATTTTTAAGTTCATGTGAGTTAAGTAAATCTTTACTAAACACGCTAGCTTTAAAATAATTAGTAAAATGAAAGTAGCAATGTCCTCAGAATTGTCAGCATACATTTTTGCCTGGATTTTATATTTGTCTCTGGTAGATATTTTGAGGTGTCAGGGTTTGGCATAGAAGGTTATAAAACTATAAACCCAGCCAAAACAAAATGATCTTTGTGCAAATTTTTTGAAAAGACTAATTAAGTTATTGGTTTAATGAAAATAGTTATTCGTGAAAATGCCTATGTAGTTAACTTTAAAGTTCTTATTTCAGTGAATGACTGATATTCATAGATTATAAAATGGTTAATAAGGAAATAACTTTAAATGATGGCATCTAATATGTTTTCAGAAGTAATCTAGATAAACTGTTTAAAATGAAAGAACTGAATACTTGTAATTGGGATAAATGTTTTAGGTAAACTTCTTGTGTAATTTAAAATTTTGAAATTATTTTTGATGCTGATTGGATATCTGGGTCATTTCCAGTTAAGAAAGGGTTGTGATATAGGGAAATATGTTTCTAAAAATTGTGGAACTGTTCTCATCTATAAAATGCTAATATAGTTCAGGATTGCTTTCTAGGGTTTCACTAACATTTAAGGTTACTAAGGATAAGAAATAATATATAATTCTGTTTAAAAAATGTGCCCCAAAAAATGTGTTATGAGAAAAATAGTAATTTTGTTTAATTCAGAAGTTATCTAAAAGTTAATTCAAATTATGGGCTTGAAAAAGTTTTTTATGAAACAAGGTAGTAAGGAAACAAGTGGGGGAGAAAGGTATGAAAAAAATTATGTATATGATGATCATGTATTTTTGGTAAGGAAGGTTATAAAGATAATAATTTTGTATGTGAAAAGATCTTGTATGGTAAATTGCTGTCCTGGAGTAAAATGATGTTATTTAAACAAATAAGAAAGAAGGGAGAGGGAGAAGGAGGAGGGAGAAGGAGGAGGAGGGGGAGGAGGAGGGGCAGAGGAGGAGGGGCGGAGGAGGAGAGGCGGAGGAGGAGGGGGGAAGGGGAAGAGGAGGAGGAGGAGGAGGAGGAGGAGGAAAATCTGGGACTGATCGGAAAGCCCAGGAGAAGGAGGACGAGGAGGAAGAGGAAAAAAATCTGGTACTGATTGGAAAGCCCAGGCATGTCATGGATGGTCTGTGTAAGTCACATGTAGCTTTTCTGGTTTTCCAGTGTATAGTCTATCTTCATGCACAAAAAGAGAAAACAGAACACAGAAGAGTTTAGATAATAGATCCTTTAAAACCTGAGAACGAGAGAAATTTGGCTAATTAACATTTCATAGTTAAAGCTCTTAGTCTTGATGAAGGTAAAATAAGAAATACTGTAAAGAAATGCATCAGCAATTTAGCAATTCTTAATAGTTAAGCATGAAGCCAGATCTAGTGTGGACCCATATTTCACATACATGCTTGCATTGCTTCACACTATGTTAGCTGTTTTGCATGGATACTGCTGGAGTATTTACTGGTCATGGGCCTAGAGTGAATTTCTTGATTGCACAAGATGTATGGTGATATTGGTGGACTTAAGGTTATTGAATTGTGTACCAGGAATAAAATATTCATCATGTGGTTTTTTTGGGAGGTTCTGGGTAACACTGTAGCCTCCAGGGTAGACTGAGTAGGGGAAAGACTGAGGGCTGGGTTTCCTGTTTGTTTTTTGCTTCTAATTTTCATTTGTTTGCTGTTGTTCTCCTGTGGGTTTTGCTTGTGTATACATATATATAAAACCGTAAACTTTTTAAGTTTCTAATGGAAAGCTTTTATTTGGTTCTACAATTTGCCCTATTTATCTAAAGTTCCTAAGCTACTGTGGTCAAACCTTTAAAAACTGATAGAGGACACCAGCCATTTAAAATTTGGTGGATTTTGCTTACCTCTAATGATCTAAAGAACTACAAGAGCTTTAAGATTTCTGGCACACACACAAAAATAATAATAAAAGACAAGTTCTGAACAGTACATTATATATTCTGTTATTTGGAAAAAGTAGGTGAGAATAAAAATGTTTAAATGTTTATATCCAAGATAATTCAATTCAATCAATAATTTAATGAAGAAAAACTGTGATGTGGGTACAAAGTTTTAATGTTCAGAAAAGACTGGCCCTGTCATTAAGGAAATTATATTTATTAGGTTTTCTCCTCAAACTAATTTAGTTGTGTTGACCATTATTAAAATTAAGTGACATTCATTTGAATTAAGTAGTTAAAAAAAAAAAAAGACTTTCTAGTGACTTTTGATCCCAAGATGTTTATCAATGATGGGCTTTCATGTGTACTTGTGAACAGAATATGTGCAGGTGTCGCACTGGTTTGAAGATGAACACTCATAATGAACTGCTTTTATGAGACACAGGGCCAGAAGTTAAAATGATTCAATCCCTCTAGGCCCAGGGATCACTGCGGAAGAGGTAGCCATGTAAGACTGTAAAGCTGTAAAGGCCGATTTTGAGGGATAAGGTCAGAGTTTTTCTATAAATTAAACATTAATACCAAAAGCACACTGATGCAAGGCCAGCATCTGGGTCTATGTGTTAGAAGAACATGGTTTTCTTGGAGCACTGATATGCTCTTTAAAAAGAAAATTGGGACCAGTTATTAAAAGTTTATGGAAATCTTACCTTATGGTCAAACTGATTAAAATTAGATAGATTTGTTTATACAGTTTTATTAACTTTAATAATATATCATATAAAGGAAAATTTTGGTTTTTGCTTTTGAACAAAATGTTTGTGTAATATTAAGAAATAAAAGATTTTGTTTACCTTCTGAGTAAGTTGCAAAGAGAAAATGGAGGGGGAGGGGCCAGACAGGTTTAGTTGGCATGCTATCTTTATTACATCTTATTGCTTAGGAAAATTAGTCTCCTCTCTATGAAAAAGTAAATGTTTTTGTATAATTTTGGCTAAATGAATGACATTTTACAGTGACTTTGTGATTCTATTTTGTGATAACAAGTGTCTTAAAACTTTGATATTTGGCAAACTTTCTATAAGCAAAATTTCAAGATCGAAATTCAGTCTTTTTGACCTCAAACCAATTTTTTTGGATATTAGGTTCCCTGACGTCCAAGAGAGATATATTAGGCTTATTAGGCTTGTTATGTTAGAATTATACAGGAAGCATTATCAAATGTGAGGTAGTATTTAACTGTCTTTGGGTTATATTTATTTAGATATGTTGTTAATATGCATTCCAGGATTGTATGACATTCCTGAAATTCTGATGTGTCTTAATATATGTTGTCAGTAGTAATTATGATTATGTTAAATTGTTGTATGCCACACAAGTAACCAAATATCCTTATCAACTGTGTCTTTATGACTGTCTTATGACTTTCAACATCCACAATTGATATATTGCTTTTAATCTCCTCTAAAAGTGACTTATAATCACCTATGGTCCAGGGCTTGCTTCTTTGGAGGAGTTCATGAAAAGGATTCTTTAATGCAGGTTTCTAAAAACTTTGGAGTTTGTGCCCCTGGATTAGAGAGACCTTTCAGGACTCTAATTAAAGAGCTGATGTGTTTATAAACATTGCTAACCCAATATGAAGCAGAGCAGGAGTTCATTGCATGGACTGAAATAATGAAGACTGAAATAATTTTTATGGCTTTTTTTGTTTGAAATATTGATGACTCTTTTGTTTGTTTTTTGTTTTTCAGAGTCTGGAGAATATGTTCCTTTTGAGCTATATATAGCCTTGATATATACTTTAAGTGTATTGAGTAGAGGATACTTTTATAAGTAGAATTTGAGGCATATTTCTCTCTCTGCCTAATTTCTCCAGAATTTGGAAACTGTGAATATTCTTAATTCATGGAAAATGTGTTTGTTTGCATACATTTAATAAAAACCTGTTTTCTTTTGTAATGGGACACAGCCAGAGGAACTGGCTATTTTCCTAGGACTTTGACTCAAATGACCTTGTGAAATGTTCCAGCAAAGCCAATTTGGAAGAATCTATGGGCAATGATTCTTGTCGCACTGTGTGCGGGTAATCAGGCCAAGTATATGGGACTGAAGATTATTTTGCAGGTAGATTGGTAGAAGCTTATTTTGCAGGTAGATCCTGCTGTGGTTTGTCTTTGGTGGAAGTGGTACGCCAGAGAGAGAAATACTATGTGTCAGAAGAAACTCTCTATTAGATGAACCTTTGATTCCTGGGTGGCTACATAGTCACCTATGGTATGGAGCTGCCTATGACACCCTTCCTCAGCATGAAGCAGCCAGAAAGACCAATGACTGGATTCCTCATGATTGAGGAACTGATAAATAGAAAGGGAAGACTGAAACTGACCCAACAGTCCCATAGACTGTTCTTTTGGATAAACACAGAAATTGACCTTTCTGGTCTTAAAGCTTAAAACTTTCGAGTTTTTCCTCAGGAAGGGACCTTGGGACCTCTCAAAAAAATGTATCGAAGAACTGCAACTCACCAGATCACCACATCCAGACAATGAGACTCTTACCACGTATTCATCATGACTGCTTCCTTGCCCCTCCCTAGTTCTTGTTTTCTTACACATTGTTACGTTTCTTCCCTGCCATATAAACCCCTGGTTTTAGTCAGTCAGGGAGACAGATTTGAGACTGAGATCCTATCTCCTCAGCTGCAGCACCCAATTAAACCCTTCTTCTTTGGCAATACTTCTCAGTGATTGACTTTCTGTGCAGCAGGACCTTGACCAAACCCCTGGTGTTTTGGTAACGAAAGGAATAACTATATTGAAGCTAATAAAAGCCATTTATGTAAATGTTGAATAAGAAAATTATAAACATAGAAAGTGGTAAAACTAGAATGAACCTTGAAGAACTCAAGTGGAATTAGAGTTATCAGTATAAATTTGGAGATTTTTAAAAACACAGATAGAAGGCCAGGTGCAATGGCTCACGCCTGTAATCCCAGCACTTTGGGAGGCTGAAGCAGGCGGATCACCTGAGGTCAAGAGTTTGAGACCAGCCTGGCTAACATGGAGAAACACCATCTCTACTAAAAATACAAAAAAGTAGCCAGGCATGGTGGCACGTGCCTGTAATCCCAGCTACTCGGGGGACCGAGACAGGAGAATTGCCTGAACCCGGGAGGCGGAGGTTGCAGTGAGCTGAGATCATGCCACTGCACTCCAGCCTAGGCAACAGAACGAGCCTCTGTCCCAAAACAAACAACCAAACAAAAAAGACATAAATATAGGTGTGTTTTTATGTACGTGTACAAACATATACATACACATAGACACACACATACTTCTTGGTTCTGTTTGCTGAAAAGGCCTAGAAGCAATGACAAGATTAGCAATATGCATTAAGTAGTATGTCTATCTTGGTACCTATTAATAAATATTGTTTTCCACAAAAAGAAGCCAGGGTCCTTTGGAGAAAAGGTGGATTGCCGAACTGTGACAAGGAAAACTGAAGATAATCCTGGAATATCTTGTTGCACAAAATGTAAAAGGCTTGCTCAAATAAAAATATGGGCATATCAAAAGGACAAAGGGAGGACTTACAGTCACACAAACCTTGCAAATGTTTGTAGCAGCTTGTTGGTAATAGCAAACTACTGGAAATAACCCAAATATCCTTCAAAGTGTAAATGGCTGAATGAAATCAGGTACTTCTATACAGTGGAATGCTACTCAGCAATGAAAAAGAAAAAGATGCAACAACCTGGATAGACCTCAAAGGCATTATGTATAGTAAAAAGGTCAACCTTAAAAGGTTATATATTATATGATTGCATTTATGTAACATTCTCAAAATAAAAAAAAAACTATAGAGGATGAAGAATAGACTAGTGATTTCCAGGGCACAGGGACAGGGTAGGAAAGAATTGGTAGACGATGTGAATGCAAAGAGGTCTCCTGTGTTGATGGAATAGTCTGTATCTTGATTGTGGTAGTGGCTACTCAAATCTATGTATGGAATAAATTAAATAAAATTATACATATACACACAAATAACTGCAGGTTTAAAATGTTAAAAAAAATGGTGAAAACTAAGTAAAATATTTAGTCTAGCTAACAGTAATGAACCAATGTCAACTAACTGTTTGTGTATATACAGCTAAATAAGATGTCATCATTGGGCCAGGCGTGGTGGCTCAAGCCTGTAATCCCAGCACTTTGGGAGGCCGAGGTGGGCGGATCACAAGGTCAGGAGATCGAGACCATCCTGGCTAACACGGTGAAACCCCGTCTCTACTAAAAATACAAAAAATTAGCCAGGCGTGGTGGCGGGCACCTGTAGTCCCAACTGCTTGGGAGGCTGAGGCAAGAGAATGGCGTGAACCTGGGAGGTGGAGCTTGCAGTGAGCTGAGATCACGCTACTGCACTCCAGCCTGGGTGACAGAGCAAGACCCCATCTCAAAAAAAAAAAAATGTCATCATTGGGTGAAGGGCATGCAAGACTATTAATTTAACAACCTCCTGAAAGTCTGTATTTGTTTCAATATTGTAAGTTAAATTATAATTTTATTTATAATTTTTCATTTATTTTAAAAAAAAAAAAAGAGGCCACAGGAGCAAGCCTGAAAGTGGCCTCTGCTGGCCAAATCTGGGACAGTCTGCGTAACAAAATAAGGATTAAAATGGATAACTCATTGATTAAATAATGGATGAGCCCATCCTGATACAAACGAATGGGGCAGAAGAGAAAGCTCTTCTGTATAATACAAAGCCAACTAGTAAATATAGAGGGAATTATGTAGTTAGAAAATCATCAGCAGATGCCAAAACTAATGGGTAAAAGTTTGACAAGGAATATAATATTTTCCCACAAATTTCATAGTAATTACAACGGGAAAAACTAATGACTCTATAATGAAAAAAGCTTCTGGAAACGATCTTAAACAAGTGAGCCAAGTTAACATTATCAATACTGGAACAAACCAACATAATGTACCTCCTGACATTGTGCACTATGAAGGAAAAAAACACCATGAGGGAACATCAAACAGAGAAACACAAACTGAAGGGCATTCTATGAAATAAATGACCCCTTCTTTAAAAAAACAAACAAAGAAAAACAGGAACAACAAAAAATAAGGTCAAGAAATAAATCAAACTTCCAGATCTGTTCCAGGTCAAATGGATGTGACAACTCAATTCAATGTGTGATCCTGGTGGTCCTGGGGAAAAATAGTATAAAGGACATCACTAGGACAGCTGGCTACATTTGAATATGTATTATGAATTAGATAATATTTTCTCAGTATTAAATTTCTTGGTTTTAATAAATGTAGTCAGGTTATATAAGAGAACGTTCTTGGCTTGCGCCTGTAATCCCAGGACTTTTGGAGGCCGAGGCAGGCAGATCACGAAGTCAGGAGATCAAGACCATCCTGGCTAACATGGTGAAACCCCATCTCTACTAAAAATACAAACAATTAGCCATACGCGGTGGTGAGCACCTGTAGTCCCAGCTACTCGGCAAGCTGAGGCAGAAGAATGGTGAGAACCCGGGAGGTGGAGCTTTCAGTCAGCTGAGATTGCACCACTGCACTCCAGCCTGGGCGACAGAGCAAGACTCTGTCTCAAAAAAGAAAAGAATATTCTCGTTTTTAGACACTAGAAGAACAATGTCTCCAACTTACTCTTAATGGTTCCAAATATATTTATATTTTTATACACACAAATGCATGTGTACACACATAGAAAGAGAGCAGAAAGAGAATAAAACACAGGGTGAAATGTAAACAACTGGCAATGTTGAGTAAAGTGTATTTGGGAGTTCCTTATAGTATTTATTTCTGTATCAAAATTTAAAAGTAAGGGGAAAAAAGCACACATGGTACCATATTCACAGTAAGGAATGATTTAGTTCAGCAAAACATCACCCATTAAATTAAATTAATGCTGTTGAATAGGAAAAAAATTGGCAATTCTTATCCTTTTACTTTCCATATAAACTGCATAAGGATCCACTCTTGGATGGTTCTTGGACAGTTTTTAGTTAATCCTTAGATAATCACATTTAAGTTAGATAGGCTGGTGCAAAAGTAATTGCCGTTTAAAAAAAAAAATGGCAAAAACTGCAATTACTTTTGCACCAACCTAAATATTAAGAAACTGACCCCTTTGATAATGAGTATTCCTCACAATTCCTACATTCCTTGCAGTTGTTCAGTTTGAAATATTTTCTCATTTCCATTATTATTTCTTCATTAATTCAGAAATTATTTTAAAGTATTTTCTTTAAATAAAAAAAAAAAAAAAGGCTGGGTGTGATGGCTCAACACCTTTAATCCCAGCACTTCAGGAGCTGAGGTAAGAGGATGGCTTGAGTAAACGAGTTGGATGAGCCTAGACAACATATTGAGGGCCCGTCTCTACAAAAAATTTTAAAAAGAATTAGCCAGGCATGGTGGTGGCATGGGCCTGTAGTCCCAGCTACTCAAGAGGCTGAAGAGGGAGGATCGCTTGAGCCCAGAAGTTTAAGGCTGCAGTGAGCTGTGACTGTGTCAGTGTACTCCAGCCTGGGCAACAAAGCAAGACTGTGTCTCAAAAAATTTAAAAATATAATATTTTATATTAATTTCCAATGTTATTGCTTTGTGTTTACAGATCATCATCTGTGTTATGAATTCTTGGATATCTGCTGAAACTTTTTAATTTGTGACTCAGTATTAAGGTTTTCTAAATCAGTATTTGGATTAAAAAAGTGTTTTTCCAAATGTTGGGTAGCCCATTAAATTTTAAAAAAGCGGGGACAGGGGGGCATAAGGAACATCTAGTGAAGGCAATTTAATCTAATTTTAGTTTTACTAGAAAGCTTAAAAAAAGAAAATAAAGTTCTCACTGCAGAACCTTTACTTTAGCATTACTAAAAGTAGAATAAGATACTCTAAAAAACTAAAAGTAAAGCTAAAGTAAAATATTAATTGATTAAAGACTTAAAAGTAAAAAATGAAACAATTTAAAAAATAGAACATCTCTGACTAAACTGACCCAAAAGAAAAAAACAGAACACATTGAGGATGAATATTTACTGATCTTAAGATGGAGAATAGAAAAATCTCTCAGCATAAAAGTAATGGAACTCAGCTGGGCGCAGTGACTCACGCCTGTAATCCCAGCACTTTGGGAGGCAGGGGCAGGCAGATTACCTAAGGTCAGGAGGTCAAGACCAGCGTGGCCAACATGGTGAAACCTCATCTCTACTAAAAACACAAAAAAATTATCCAGGCACGGTGGTGCATGCCTGTAGTCCAAGCTACTTGGGAGGCTGAGGCAGAAGAATTACTTGAACCCAAGAGGTGGAGATGGCAGTGAACCCAGATCACGCCATTGCACTCCAGTGTGGGCGACAAAGCAAAGGAAGACTCAGTCTCAAAAAAAAAAAAAAAAAGTAATGAGATTTGAGTACATGCAAAAACAAAAATATTTCCCCCAAAATCAAATAACATTAAACAACATTAAACAATAAAGGACAATCTCAGAAAAAGATTCACGCCAAATGTCAGAAAAAAGATTGACATCCCTAATATATAAAGACCCCATATACATAAAGAGTTCCCCAGAATATGTTATTAAGTGAATAAAGAAAGATGCAAAATGTATATTGTATGCAATCTATATATCCAGATAGCTAATTCCATAAAATTACAGCTCAATCACCACCACACTGCATACACTAACCCAGCATGGCCAATAAAACCTTCTGCAATGATGGGAATGTTCTGTGTGTGTGCTCTCTTAATATGGTAACCACATTTGGCTATTGAGTATTTGAACCATTACTAGCGCAACTAAGTAAATGAATTTTTAAATCTTATGTAACTTTAATTAATTTTAATAACTACGTGTGGCTGATAGTCACTGTATTGGACAGTACAGTTCCGACCCCTCTGTGCACGTCTCTATAAGGTGTTTGTTTTATTTTTTGTTTGTTTGTTTAATGGGTTTAATAGTGTTTTGTTTTAATGGGTTTAATATTTGTTCATATTCATTCTGTTATTTTTTTTAAAAAGCTTCTACATAGGTAGAAGTTTAACTTCTTTAACTTCTATGATTTAACTTCCTTAGGGAAGCATATTAGAGAAATAAATGCATAATCATGTTAGACAAAAGAAGATACTTTACCAGCTCCATCTGAATCTTCCACCATTGGATTTATTTCTATCATGGTTGCATCGTATTTCAGAAAGAGGCTGTAAAGCTTGACCATGTTTTCTGCTGCTGATTCCACAATATTAGGTGGAAATCCCATCTTCTGTGCAAGCTGAAATCAATATGTCTTTTTATTATAGGTAGTTTGCATATGTCTAATCAACATTACTATAAATAAAAAGCCTTGTAGTTTATCACTTAAATGATAAACATGAGTCATTTATAGTCAAACATTAATTACTGAAATAGCAGCTACCATTACTAAATGGTTAAACAAAACTTTTTATTCAAAATCTTCAAAAGGTAGATATTATGCCCATTTTATAGATAAGAAAGAGATTCAGAGAGATCAAGTAACTTGCCATTCATTGGCCTAGATTCCAGTTCCATAGTGTCCATACTGCCTAAGCTTTACTGCCAACCTAAGCTGAAAGAAGAGGTTTATATTTTATTAAAACTATATATAAAATGTGAGCCGGGCACAGTGGCTCACACCTGTAATGCCTGCCAATTTGAAAGGCTGAGGGGCCAGATCACTTGAGGCCAGGAGTTATGGACCAGCCTGGCCACCACAGTGAAACCCCATCTCTACTAAAAATATAAAATGTGGACTGACAACCCTTATGGTCCAAAGAAAAGCCAAAATATTAGAAGACCCTATTTTACCTTTTGTATAATTTATAAAGAGTGTCTACCAAGCAATAAGAATACATGTCATACAGTCAAATGAGTGTTATCCCATTCATTCAAAAATCTACCAAGCACCTAATACATTCCAGGCACTGTGCTAGGCCCAAAAGATAAAGATGTTTAACTTTATAATAAAAGAGTTTACAGTCTTGAGGGATTCCCAAATAGAGATACCCACAGAGCTTTTAAACAATACAATATCAAGGTCCCAACTCAGAAGTTCTAGTTGACAAGTTCTTTACTGGATCAAGCATCTATCATGTTTCAAGTTCCATGAGCAATTATGAACCACTGGTACAGAGGATACATGTCTATGTGTTTATTCTAACAGTGCTGCCACTGCTCAGGAACACTATAGAGAATTCTTTCCTCTTTTTCAGTTGCTATCTAAGGTTGTAACACATTCTTTTCATTTTCAATAACAAAAAATCTTAAATTCTTTGAAGATGAAGAAGATATTTGCAAAGAGTCAAATGCCAATAAGTAAAGTGAATGATCAAGCTAAACAATGTAGGCTGGGCGCAGTGGCTCAAGTCTGTAATACCAGCACTTTGGGAGGACAAAGAGGGCGGATCACTTGAAGCCAGGAGTTTGAGACCAGCCTGGGCAACATGGTGAAACACTGTCTCTATTAAAAATACAAAAATTAGCCAGGTGTGGTGACGCATGCCTGTAATCCCAGCTACTCGAGAGGCTGAGACACAAAAACTGCTTGAACTCAGGAGGTGGAGGTTGCAGTGAGCCGAGATCACACCACTGCACTCCTGCCTGGGCGACAGAGTGAGACTCTGTCTCCCCCCAACAACAAAAAAAAGCACTAAGGAATGTAATCTTTTGTTTTGACCTATTTCAAATAAAGAATAATATGAAAGTACCATTTTATTATGAAAGTTTTTCACTATGTCACAACTCACCTAAAAAAACAAAAACTAAAACCAAATGTTTAGGCTTAAACATTTGAAAACTACAAAGTAATTCTGATCAATCCATTATGACATCAATTTTCTAATGCTAGGCTCTATTTCCACTCATCACCATCATGCAAAATGCTATAATCTTAGATTATTCCTCCATGTATTCTTGTAAATCAAGTATTTTCTTCCTCATCTAAATTTCACTCTCCAGTCATCATCTTCACGTAACTACCTAATAAATCAAATCCATGCCTTTTAAACATTTACATCATTCATTTGCCAAAATTAATTTGCTTTATTATCCATCAGAAACATTTATCTCCTTAAAACTTTGTGCCGGTCAAAATTCTTGCACTTGGCTGGGCACGGTGACTCACGCCTGTAATCCCAGCACTTTGGAAGGCCGAGGTGGGCAGATCATGAAGTTAGGAGTTTGAGACCAGCCTGGCCAACATGATGAAACCCCATCTCTACTAAAAATACAAAAATTAGCTGGTCATGGTGGCGGGCGCCTGTAATCCCAGCTACCTGGGAAGCTGAGGCAGGGGAATCGCTTGAACCCGGGAGGCAGAGGTTTCAGTGAGCCAAGATCATGCCACTGCATTCCAGTCTGGGCAACAGAGCAAGACTCCGTCTCAAAAAAAAAATAATTCTTGCATTTGCTGTACTTCAATATCATAAACTTATTCTGACATAGTTTTCTCATTAAGAAATGTTTAAGGAGAATGGTGTGAACCTGGGAGGCAGAGCTTGCAGTGAGCCAGGATCGCGCCACTGCACTCCAGCCTGGGCGACAGAGCGAGACTCCGTCTCAAAAAAAAAAACTAAAAATAAAAATAAATAATAATAAAAAAAGAAATGTTTAACTTCAAAGTCCAATATTCGAATTCTTCTTTTAAGGTGAGTCATTAGGCCAGGCGTGGCGGCTCACACCTGTAATCCCAGCACTTTGGGAGGCCCAGGCAGGCAGATCACTTGGGGTCAGGAGTTCTGGTGCAGCCTGCCAATACGGTGAAACCCTGTCTCTACTAAAAATACAAAAAAAAGTTAGCTGGGCATGGTGGTGCATGCCTGTAATCCTAGCTACTTGGGAGGCTGAGGTGGGAGGATTGCTTGAACCCAGGAGGCGGAGGTTGCAGTGAGCCAAGATTGCGCCACTGCACACTCCACCCTGGGCGACAGAGCAAGAATCTCCATCTCGAACTCCTGACCTCATGATCCACCCGCAAGAATCTCCATCTCAAAAACAAACAAATGAAAAGATGAGTCACTTATTTTTATATCCAAAGCAAACAATTTAATTCAATAGCAGCATTACAAATATTACCAAGCAACTCTCACAGGCCTTAATATTAAACTCAATGGGGGCTTCTTTTTAGTGGGGGGAAGAGTGGAGGGGAAGCAGCACACAAGGACAATAGAGAAAACCAGTAAAACTGTAGGCAAAATTTTATTGTGAACACATACAAATTGAAAGAACTGAAAGAAGGACCACAGCATTCATAGAATTCTTAAAATCATTCATAAACCACAGCTCTACTATGGAGATATGTAAGACAGTGTCCCATCCATTCTATACAATTTACAGAAAATAAAGGGGACACAGGAATATTTTAAATGTTTAACCACTTAAACCATGGAGATATAAAATCCAGACTACGAAAAACAATGAATAATAATCACCTCAGTTTCTTCAACAACTAAACTGAAAGAAAAAAGATGACAGCAAAAAAGAGAAACCTGTAAGTTATAAAAGACCTATGAGACTTATCAGTCAACAACAATGAAGGGACCGGACGCGGTGGCTCACGCCTGTAATCTTAGCACTTCGGGAGGCCGATGAGGGCGGATCACCTGATGTCAGGAGTTCAAGACCAGCATGGCCAACACAGCAAAACCCCATCTCTACTAAAACAAAATACAAAAATTAGCCGGGCATGGTGACGTGCGCCTGTAGTCCCAGCTAGTCGGTAGGCTGAGGCAGGAGAATAGCTTGAACTCAGAAGGCAGAGGTTGGAGTGAGCCAAGGTGGCGACACTGCACTCCAGCCGAGGTAACAGAGCAAGACTCCATCTCAAAGAAAATAAATAAAATAACAATGAAGAACCTTATTTGGATGCTGATTCAAACAAATTGTAGATGAAAAATTGATTTGAAACAACTAGAGAAATTTGAATGACTAAGTGATGATACTAACAAATTATTGTTGGCTGAGCACGCTGGCTCACGCCTATAATCCCAGCACTTTGGGAGGCCGAGGCGGGTGGATCACCTGAGGTCAGGAGTTTGAGACCAACCTGACCAACAAGGTGAAACTCCATCTCTACTAAAAACAAAAAAATTAGCCAGGCGTGGTGGCAGGTGCCTGTAGTCCCAGCTACTTGGGAGGCTCAAACAGGAGAATTGCTTGATCCTGGGAGACGGAGGTTGTGATGAGCCAAGATGGCGCCACTACACTCCAGCCTGGGTGACGGAGCAAGACTCCGTCTTAAAAAAAAAAAAAAAAAAAAGAAAGAAAAGAAAAGAAATTATTGTAAATTTTACTAGATAGGGTAATGGTATAGTGACTCTTTTTTTTTTTTTTTTTTTTGAGACGGAGTCTCACTCTGTTGCCCAGGCTGGAGTGCAGTGGCACAATCTTGGCTCACTGCAACCTCCACCTCCTGGGTTCAAGCGATTCTTCTGCCTCAGCCTCCCGAGTAGCTGGGACTACAGGCACGCACCACCATGCCCGGCTAATTTTTTTTGTATTTTTAGTAGAGACGGGGGTTTCACCATATTGGCCAGGCTGGTCTCGAACTCCTGACCTCATGATCCGCCCACTTTGGCCTCCCAAAGTGCTGGGATTACAGGCGTGAGCCACCGTGACTGGCCAGTGACTCTTTTAAAAGAATCCACATTGAAATATTTATAGAGATATGAAAAAATTGTAAATAATTCCAAAATGAGCTATTTCAAACAAGTTATTAACTTGCCTGACACTCAAAATGTTTAAATAAGTTTTGACAATTACTTCAGTTGTACAGTTATCTTTAAGTATCATAATTCTCTAATCATAAGCTAGAAAATTTTCAGGAATACAACATACCTGGAGAGCTTGTTCCTTTTTGATGCCTTCTTCAATATCAATAGGTTCTTTAATTATAGCTTCAGGAGTCTCAGCAGCAACATCTTCAATGTTGACACCACCATGTGAACTTCCTATTAATACAGGACCCTGGCAAGGGAAGTAAACAACCAAAACTCTAGATTTATTTTAGACTCATCAATGAAACTTTAAAACCTACCCGTGCATAATATCAGATGTAAGCATCTATTACTCTCTACCCACATTTTAAAATTTTCTTGAGAATTTATCCTCACATCTCCAGCATAGTGCCCTCTTATATTCAATTAAAGCAATGGACAAAAAAGTAAAAAAAGAAGAAAATAATGGCTTGCCTGCAAGGAAAATAGATTTAAAATATACACAAAAACTTATACCACAAAAGCAACAACTTGGAACCAACCCAAATGCCCATCAATGATACATTGGATAAAGAAAATGCAGCACATATACCAAGGAATACTATGCAGCCATAAAAAAAGAATGTGTTCATGTCCTTTGCAGGGACCTGGATGAAGCTGGAAACCATCATTCTCAACAAACTAACAAAGGAACAGAAAACCAAACATCACATGTTCTCACTCATAAGTGGGAACTGAACAATGAGAACACATGGACACAGGGAGGGGAACATCACATACCAGGGCCTGTCAGGGGGTTGGGGCAAGGGGAGGGATAGCATTAGGAGAAATACTTAATGTAGATGACAGGTTGATGGGTGCAGCAAACCACCATGGCACATGTACAACTATGTAACAAACCTGCACTTTCTGCACATGTATCCCAGAACTTAAAGTATAATTTAAAAAAAAGAAAAGAAAAAAAACTTAACACCAAATATGTAAACATATGAATGTGAAATATAACCTATGCATTTTTCATAAAAACTGAGGGGACATTAAAAGTATTGCTTAAAGCATAAACACTAGAAAATCCTGAAAACAGATATTTGAAAGAAAAAGCCTAAGAAGAGGGAAAGTCTAAGCTCTAGCCCTACTGCAAGACAATAAAAAAGAAAGCTGGCCAGGCACAGTGGCTCACACCTGTAATCACAGCACTTCGGGAGGCCAAGGCAGAAGGACTACTTGAGTTCAAGAGTCAAGACCAGCCTGGGCAACATAGTAAGACTCCATTTCTACAAAAAATACAAATAAATTAGCCAGGCATGGTGGCATGCCCCTTTAGTCCTAGCTACACAGCAGGCTGAAATGGGATGATGGCTTGAGACTGAGAGATCAAGGCTGCAGTGAGCTGTGATCACACCATGGCACTCCAGCATGGGGACAGAGAAAGACCCTGTCTCAAAAAAAAAGTAAAGTAAAATAAATAAAAGAGAAAGCTAACTAGTTTGAAAGAATAGCTCTGGCTATTGTCATGAACCATATGAGAAGGTAAGGTATCAATACTAACAATTATTAACCTTTAAGGCCTTGAAAATCAATCAAGAAAAAATCATAAATTATCTAATAGATCTACTAATTTATGCATTAAACTAGAAATAATGTTAACATGAAAAAAAGAGAAACAGTAAAACTGCATTTAAAGATTATTTACTGACAGGAAACTACTGATCTGTAGTGGGTAATGTAGTGTATGTTTACATGTAGTGTTATGTATGAAAAAAATGATACAAAGCCCTAGGTCGTTTTCTCAATTGTATTATTTTTTAACATAAAGTGCGTTTCAATGTGCTCCATATTGACAGAAACAATAAAAGAGTGGGAAATAAAACATTAAAAGACTTTTGTTATTTTAAATGCAACTATTTTCCAAATAAAATTTTTTTACAATGAACATACTACTCTTACATCCAGAAAAAAAAACAGGCATGAAAACTTTTTTTTTTAATCAAAAGACTAATTTCACTTTTCTTTCTTTCTTTCTTTCTTTTTTTATATGGAGTGTCGTTCTGTCACCCAGGCTGGAGTGAAATGGTGCGATCTCAGCTCACTGCAACCTCCGCCCCCCAGGTTCAAGGGATTCTCCTGTCTCAGCCTCCCAAGTAGTTGGCATTACACGCATGCACCACCATGCCCAGCTAATTTTTGTATTTTTAGTAGAGACAGGGTTTTACCATCTTGGCCAAGCTGGTCTCGAACTCCTGACCTTAGGTGATTCGCCTCCCAAAGTGCTGGGATTATAGGCGTGACCCACCGTGCCCAGCCTAATTCCACTTTTCTATCCTAGCACTTAGTGTTTTAGTAACATACTCATTTAAAGTATAAATTAAAGGAATAGTATTGCATTCATTACTGTTTAGAGAATTAAACAGTCCTTCAAATACTTAAAATAAGGCAATAACAAAAATTAAAAAGAAGAAGAATCTATCACTTTTTTAAGAGTGTTAAACTTTTATTTAGGAAAAAATGATTGTGTACCATGTATTCGATTTCTGTATACATTTGTAACAAGGAATTCGGATGACTTTTGTCCCCAGGGTCTTGGAAGTAACTTCTAAACCCTCCAACCACATCTGATAGTTGATGCTACCAAGGAGCCTCACGGTGGGCCCCTAGACAGTTTACACTAAGGAGATGACTCAGGTGGGCAATGACCATGCCAGAAAGATTGATAATGTGATTAGAGGTTTGGGGCTTTCAGTCAAATTGTATCAACCCACTCTGCATAGAAGAAATGGGCTAAGTCAACTGCACAGACAATGATTCAATCAGTGATACCCAGGCTGGGTGTGGTGGCTCACATCTGTAATCCTAGCACTTTGGGAAGCCAAGGCAGGAGGACTGCTTGAGTCCGGGAGTTTGAGACCAGCCTGGGCAACATAGTGAGAACCTGTCTCTACAAAAATTTAAAATTAAAAAAAAATTTTTGTTTAATGCCTACACCATAGAACCCCAATGAAAACTCTGGACACCAAGGTCAGCAAGATGACAAAATAGGAAGCCCAAGACCTTGCTCCCTGACAAAAACACTTTAGCAACAATATATGATCCAAAAACCTTTTATGACAATGACAGTAACCAATTAGGAAGTCACAGTACCCCAGGTAAGCTCAAAGCCAAGAACATCTGCAATGAAATCGGTAAGAAAAGCCATTTCATTTTATCCACATCAGCATCCTTCCCCCCACCACTTCAAACTAACATAGTTTGGGATTAAGAAGCTTCTCCACTGGGAGAGAAAGAGAAGAGTAGAACACATGTTCAACATTCCAGCTTCTTGGAGGGCTGTCCAAGGGACTGTTTCCTGTCTCAACTGATATGGCTGCTGATGGGGAACCAGCATACTCTGGATGCCTGTGGGGCATCGAGAACAAAGGAGAGTACACAGGCTCATGGCAGTACCAGAAAATGTGTAACATCCCAGAGAGAAGTTGACACAGCTTGCTACAACTAAGGAAACACACCCAGCTCCTGATTTTTTAACAGGTTGAGTACTCCTCATCTGAAATGCTTAGGACCAGAAGATTTTGGATTTCTTTGAATTTTGAAATATTTGCATTATACTTACCATTGGAGAATCCCAAATCTAAAAATCTGAATTCCAAAATGCTCCAATGAGCATTTCCTTTAAGTGTCATGTCAGTGCTCAAAAAGCTTAGGATTTTATAGCATTTTGGATTTCAGAATTTCAGATTTGGGAGGCTCAACCTATATTTATACCACAAGAAACTAGAAAGAGAATAACTAAACCCAAAGTTGGCAAAAGGAAGAAAATCATAAAGATTAGAGCAGAAATAAAAGAAACAAGGAACAGAAAAAAAAAAAATCAACAAAACTGCATATTGGCTCATTGAAAAAGTGAATAAAATTGACAACCCTTTAACTATAAAAAAATAGAAAAGACTGAAATAACAAAAATCAGAAGTGAAAGGAGACATTACAACTGTCACAGAAAAAGAGTCTGAGACTGCTATGAAAAATTATGTATCAACAAATTGAATAACCTAGAAGACATTGATAACTTGCTAGAAACAATCTTCAAAATCATAAAGAAATAAAAAATATGAACAGCTCTATAACTAGTAATGATACTGAATCAGTAATCAAAAACTTCTAAGCAACAGGAAGCCCGGGACCAAATGGCTTCACTGGAAAATTCTATCAAACATTTAAAGAACTGAACCAATCTTTCCCAAGCTCTTTTTAAAAAATTGAAAAGGACGGAAAATTTCCATACTCACTCTATGAAGCCCGCATTACCATGATACCAAAATCAGAAGGTATTAAAAGAAAACTACAAGCTAATAGCTCTGAAAAAATAATGATGAAAAAAAAACTCAAAAAATACTAGCAAACTGAATTCAACAACACATTAAAGGGACTTTACATCATGATCAAGTGGGACTTAACTCCTAGAATACAAGGATGGTTCAACATACAAAAATTCAGTGTAATACATGCTATTAACAGAATGAAGGACAAAAACCACAATAATCTCAATTGATACATAAAAGGCATTTAACAAAATTGAATACCCTTTCACGATAAAAATACTCAACAAAGACTGAAGGAAACAACCTCAATATAATAAAGGCCATATAAGAAAACTCATAGCCAACATCATACACAATAATGAGAAACTGAAAATCAATGTGCAAAAATCACAAGCATTCCTATACACAAATAACAGACAAACAAGAGTCAAATCATGAGTGAACTCCCATTCACAATTGCTACAAAGAGGATAAAATACGTAGAAATACAACTTACAAGAGATGTGAAGGACCTCTTCAAAGAGAACTACAAACCACTGCTCAAGAAAATAAGAAAGAACACAAAGGGAAAAACATTCCATGCTCATAGATAGGAAGAATCAATATCATGAAAATGGCCGTACTGCCCAAAATAATTTATAGATTCAATGCTATCCCATCAAGCTACCAATGACTTTCTTCACAGAATTAGAAAAAAACTACTGTAAATTTCATATGGTACCAAAAAAGAGCCCATAAAGCCAAGACACTCCTAAGCAAACAGAACAAAGCTGGAGGCATCACGCTACCTGACTTCAAACTATACTACAAGGCTACAGTAAACAAAACAGGATGGCACTGGTACCAAAACAAGGCTACAGTAAACAAAACAGGATGGCACTGGTACCAAAACAGATATATAGACCAGTGGAACAGAACAGAGGCCTCAGAAATAATGCCACACATCTACAACCATCTGATCTTTGACAAACCTGACAAAAACAAGCAATAAGAAAGGATTCCCTATTTAATAAATGGTGTTGGGAAAACTGGCTAGCCATATGCAGAAAACTGAAACTGGATCCCTTCCTAACACTTTATACAAAAATTAACTCAAGATGGATTAAAGACTTAAATGTAAGACCTAAAACCATAAAAACCCTAGAAGAAAACCTAGGCAATACCATTCAGGACATAGGCATAGGCAAGGACTTCATGACTAAAACGCCAAAAGCAATGGCAGCAAAAGACAAAATTGATAAATGGGATCTAATTAAACTAAAGAGCTTCTGGACAGCAAAAGAAACTATCAGCAGAGTGAACAGGCAACCTACAGAATGGGAGAAAATTTTTGCAATCTATACATCTGACAAAAGGCTAATATCCAGAATCTACAAGGAACTTAAACAAATTTACAAGAAAAAAACAAACAACCCCATCAAAAAGTGGGAGAAGGATATGAACAGATACTTTTCGAAAGAAGACATTTATGCGGCCAAAAAACATGTACTTTTCAAAAGAAGACATTTATGCGGTCAAAAAAACATACAAAAAAAAGCTTATCATCACTGGTCATTAGCGAAATGCAAATCAAAACCACAATGTGATAGCATCTCATGCCAGTTAGAATGGTGATCATTAAAAAGTCAGGAAACAACAGATGCTGGAGAGAATGTGGAGAAATAGGAATACTTTTACACTTTTGGTGGGAGTGTAAATTAGTTCCACCATTGTGGAGGACAGTGTGGTGATTCCTCAAGGATCTAGAACCAGAAATACCATTTGACCCAGCAATCCCATTACTGAGTATATTCCCAAAGATTATAAATCATTCTACTATAAAGACACATGCACATGTATGTTTATTGTGGCATGATTCACAATAGCAAAGACTTGGAATCAACCCAAATGCCCATCAATGATAGACGGGATAAAGAAAATGTGGCACATATACACCATGGAATACTATGCAGCCATAAAAAGGATGAGTTCATATCCTTTGCAGGGACATGGATGAAGCTGGAAACCATCATTCTCAGCAAGCTAACACAGAAACAGAAAACGAAACACCGCATGTTCTCATCATAAGTGGGAGTTGAACAATGAGAACACATGGACACAGGGAGTGGAACATCACACACCGGGGCCTGTCGGGGGGTGGGGGGGCTAGGGCAGAGACAGCATTAGGAGAAATACCTAATGTAGATGACAGGTTGATGGGTGCAGCAAACCACCATGGCACGTGTACACCTATGTAACAAACCTGCACATTCTGCACATGTATCCCAGAACTTAGAGTATAATAATAATAAAAATAAAAAAGAAAACTTACAGCCAACATCATACACAAAAATGAGAAGCTGAGAGCTTTTCCTCTAACATCAGAAACAAAGCAAGGATGCCCACTCTTGCCGCTTCTATTCAACACAGCACTAGATGTCCTAGACACAGAAATCAGGTAAGAAAAATAAAAAGCATCCAAAGAGAAAAGGAAAGGTAAAATTCTGTGTTTGCAGATGAGATGTTGTCATATGTAGAAATCCCTAAAGATTCTGCACACACACACAAAAAACTCTTAGAATAAATCAGTTCAGCAAAGTTGCAGAATACAAAATCAACAAACAAAAATAAGTTGCCTTTTAATACAGTAACAGTGAACAATGTGAAAAGGAAATTATGGAAATAATTCCAGTTAAAATCAAAGAGAATAAAATACTTAAGGATAGCCTAATCGAGGAGGCATAAGACTTATGAACCGAAAACTACAAAACACTGCTGAAGGGAATTAAAGAAGACACAAACAGGCAGGGCGCGGTGGCTCACGCCTGTAATCCCAGCACTTTGGGAGGCTGAGGCGGGCAGATCACGAGGTCAGGAGATCGAGACCATCCTGGCTAACACGGTGAAACCCTATCTCCACTAAATACAAAAATTAGCTGGGCGTGGTGGCGGGAGCCTGTAGTTCCAGCTACTCGGGAGTCTGAGGCAGGAGAATGGTGTGAACCCAGGAAATGCAGGTTGCAGTGAGCTGAGATCATGCCACTGCACTCCAGCCTGGGTGACAGAGCGAGACTCCATCTCAAAAAAAAATAAAAAATAAAATAAAAATAAAAAGACACAAACAAATGGAAAGACATCTTGTGATCACAGATTGGAAGACTTAATATTGTTAAACTGTGCATACTACCCTAAGCAATCTACAGATTCAATGTAATCTCTATCAAAATCCCAATGGCTTTTTTTTATAAAAATAGAAAAATACACTAAAATGCATACATAATCTCAAAGGACCCAGAACAGTCAAAACAATCTTGAGAAAAAAAAAGAAACTAGAGGCCTCACACTTATTTTAAAATATATTACAAGGTTACAGTTATCAAAACAGCATAATGCATAAAAAAACAGACATATAGACCAATGGAATAGAACAGAAAACCCAGAAATAATCCCTCAGGTGTATGATTAAATGATCTTCAACAATGGTGCGAAAGCTACACAAGAGGACAAAAAGAACAGTCTCTTCAACAAACGGTGCTAGAAAAATTGGATATCCACATGCAAAAGAATGAAGTTAGACCCTTACCAATACTACTATATGCAAAAATCTACTCAAAATAGATTAAAGACCTAAACATAAAACCTGAAACTATAAAACTCATAGAAGAAAACAGGGAGAAAAAAGTTTATGACATTGGCTTTAGCAATGATTTCTTAAACATGATACCAAAGGCACAGGCAGAAAAAAAGCAAAAATTGACAAATGGAACTCTATCAAACTTAAAAACTTCATAGCAAAGGAAATAATCAACAAAGTAAAAAGGCAATCTACAAAATGAGAGAAAATATTTGCAATCCATATATCTGGTTAAAAGCTGAAATTCAGAATATGTAAGATCTTCTACAACTCAATAACCAAAAAAATAAAAAATAAAAAACCCAAACAAAAAAATCTAAAGATGGGCAAAGGACTTAAATAGACATTTCTCCAAAGCAGATCTGCAAATGGCCTGTAAGCATATGAAAAGATACTCAGTATCACTAATCACGGGGGAAATGCAAATAAAAACCACAGTGAAATATAATCTCACATCCTTTAGGATGGCCACTACCAAAAAAACAGAAAATGAATGTTGGCGAGGATGCAAAAAAATTGGAAGCTTTATCTGCTGTTAGTTGGAATATAAAATGGTACGGCTCAGCTAGGTGCAGTGGGCTCATGCCTGTATTCCCAGCACTTTGGGAGGCCAAAGCAGGCAGAACACCTGAAGTCAGGAGTTCAAGACCAGCTGGCCAACATAGTGAAACCCTGTCTCTACTAAAAATACAAAAACTAGCCGGGCATGGTGGTGCACGCCTGTAGTCCCAGCTACTCAGAAGGCTGAGGCAGAAGAATCACTTGAACCCAGGAGGCGGAGGTTGTGAGCCGAGATCGCACCACTGCACTGCAGCCTGGGCAACAGAACGAGACTCCGTCTCAAAAAAATACAAAAATAAAAAAATTAGCAGGGTGTGGTGGTGGGTGCCTGTAATTCCAGCTACTCAGGAGGCTGAGGGAGGAGAATCACTTGATCCCGGGAGACTGGGGTTGCAGTGAGCCGAGACTGCACTACTGCACTCCAGCCTGGGAGACATAGCGAGACTCTGTCTCAAAAAAATAATTAATTAAAGAAAACGGTACAGCTGCTACGGAAAACATTATAGAAGCTTCTCAAAAAAATTAAAAATAGAATTACCATATGATCCAGTAATCCCACTTTTAGGTATACATCCAAAAGAAATGAAAACAGGATCTCAAAGAAATATTTGAACATCTATGTTCACTGTAGCATTACTGACAATAGCCAAGAGATGAAAGCAATCTGAATGTCCATCAAAAGATGAATGGATAAAGAAAATGCAGTATATACATAAAATGGAATAGTACTCAGCCATAAATAAGGAAACTTTGTCATACGCTACATCATGAATAAACCTTGAGGACATTATGCTTAGATAAACCAGTTACAAAAAGACAACTACTTCAGGTATCTAAAATACTCAAACTTTTAGAAACACAAAGTAGAATGGTGATTACCAGGAGCTGGAGGGAAGTGGGAGAGGGAAAAGGGAGCCGTTCAATGAATAGTTTTAATTTTGTAAGACAAAAAAGTTCTAGAAAATTTAAAGAAAAGAAAAAAAAGATTTGGATATCTGTTCTGCAGATGTTGCACAAAATGTGCACAAATTGTTTTACTCTGTTCCTTTTACCAAAAGAGAAATTAACATTCTCCTTCCTTCCTCTCTCCCTCCTTCCTTCCTTCCTTCTTTCTTTCTGAGAATGCACTATTATACTGCATACTCAAAATGGGTAAGGTAAATTTTTTGTTATATTTTTGACAATCTAAAAAAAAAAATCTCTGAACACCAAAAGCTTGGGGAGCTTTGGGTTGGCAATATTCTGCATAGTGCCACACATTAAGATGCTAGCAAGACAAAACATTCCTGAGAACAGTGGAAACTTCGTGTTTGGGAACCCTCCCAGACCTTGTTGGCTGGTTATGATTTTTATATCCTTTGGCTATAATAAAACTGTAATCCTAACTTTAACATTTTCCTGAGCTCTGTGAGTCGTTCTAGGGAATTAACCCTCAAATTTGTAGCTAGCTAGTCAGAAATGAGGGTAACCTGGGGACCACCAAAATTGAGGCTGGTGTCTAAAGTAAGGGCAATCATGTGCAGGACTATGCTCTTAGCCTCTGAAGTTTAGCTAAACTATGGGCACTTAGTATTAGAACTCCTTTCAATATAAAAAAAAATTTTTTTTAAATAAAAGAATTCAGAGCCTTCTGAGGCTAAAGAAGAGAACATTAGCAAGTCTAAGTAAAGAGAAATGTTTGAAATGATGGTTTAATTTTCAGTTCCTCTATAAATTTCAAATGAAAGGGTATTCTTCGTTTTCTCTCTAGCAAGGCAGTGCATAATTATCAGCTTTTACAAAGATCTAAAGAGCAGGAAAAAATTCTGATTGAAGAAGAGGCGGTTCAGTTTTAGTCATGCCACTGAAATAGAATATAGACAAATCTACAGATAACCATAAAATATAATTTTATTCAACAGGAGAGGTACAGACCAACAAATCTTTAAAATATTCTAACATTTTAGTTTAGTTTTCTTTCCCCCCCCCCTTTTTTTTTTTGAGACGGAGTCTCGCTCTGTCGCCCAGGCTGGAGTGCAGTGGTGCGATCTGGGCTCACTGCAAGCTCCGCCTCCCGGGTTCACGCCATTCTCCTGCCTCAGCCTCCGGAGTAGCTGGGACTACAGGCGCCTGCCGCCACGCCCGGCTAATTTTTTGTATTTTTAGTAGAGACGGGGTTTCACCGTGTTAGCCAGGATGGTCTCGATCTCCTGACCTTGTGATCCGCCCGCCTCGGCCTCCCAAAGTGCTGGGATTACAGGTGTGAGCCACCGCACCCTGCCTCTTTTCATTTTAGTTTTACTCTCTTTTTATACCAACTGGTAAAAGAAATGAAAAGCCACAGAGAAGGCAACACGAGGAGAAAAGTTAATATTAAATTCTCACTAAAGTAAAAATTAAGTCAACAATTGGTTATAAGTTAGAAAAAAAAAAGGAAATAATAATACATAGAAGAAAGTGGAGTCTCTATTTGTCTTAATTCCACAACCAATTAGAAAGAAACCAACTTGCATGGGTAAACGTTAAACAATGACTATAGTTCCACATTTAGTCAACACTGTAGAATGAATAGCTATTTCATGTTAAAACGACTTGGCTTCACTTTTAAATCTTAGTAATAAACTTTCAAAACAATTTCATTTCAAGCAAGTAGCTGAAATTTCAAATATATTAATAATTCTACTTTTCACTTTTTTTTTATTTTGACAGTCTCACTCTGTCACCCAGGCTGGAGTGCAGTGGTGCAATCTCGGCTCACTGCAAGCTCCGCCTCCTGAGATCATGCCATTCTCCTGCCTCAGCCTCCCGAGTAGCTGGGACTACAGGTGCCCCCCACCACGCCCGGCTAATTTTTTGTTTTTTTGTATTTTTAGTAGAGACAGTGTTTCACTGTGTTAGCCAGGATGGTCTCGATCTCCTGACTTCATGATCCGCCTGACTTCATGATCCGCCCGCCTCAGCCTCCCAAAGTGCCGGGATTACAGGTGTCAGCCACCACGCCCAGCCCTACTTTTCACTTTCTTAACCTAAATTCTTCTTCTCTTGTTGGTATTTTTTAAAATTTGCCTTAAAATAGGCTTAAATGTAAAAGGCTTAAATGAGAAAGCAGCCATATGATATAATAAAGATCTGTAGCGGGGCATCGTGGCATGCACCTGTAATCCCAGCTACTCGGGAGGCTGAGGCAGGGGAATCACTTGAACTTGGGAGGCGGAGGTTGCAGTGAGCAGAGATGGCACCACTGCACTCCAGCCTGGGCGACAGAGCAAGACTCTCAAAAAAATTAAAAATAAAAATAAAAAATAAACATGTGTATTTAAAAAAAAATCATACGAAGTAAAATTAGAATTCTTAAGCACATTTTATAACTATTTCAGGTAAAGTCAAAAATTGACACAGGAAAATGTCCCACTCATTTGCAGAAGACTGCAGTTGTTTTACCAGAAAAATAAAGTAGTAAATGTGATTTATTAAATAGACTTGACTCAGACCAAAAGTACCCAACAGGCACTAGGCAAATGTTAAGAAATCTAATTTAACAAAGGTATCACACAGAGAGTAGGTACTTGAATTCATTTTCTGGCACGCCAACCCCATAGAAGTTACCTCCCGAAATCAGGATGTGAGAGGTACTAAAGACCAGTAGAACCTATGATACATCTCCTAAAAACAAGTCAGTAATAAAAGTAATTGTTTTCTGTTTTGTTTTAGTTTTGCTTTGCTTATTCTTTTTTTTTTTTTCTTCAACTTTTAAGTTGAGGGGTACATGTCCAGGATGTGTAGGTTTGTTACATAGGTAAACATGTGCCATGGTGGTGTGCTGTACAGATCATCCCATCACCCAGGTATTAAGCCCAACATTCACTAACTATTCTTTCTGATGCTCTCCCTCCCTCCACCCCCACCCCGACAGGCCCCAGTGTGTGTTGATCCCCACCTTGTGTCCATGTGTTCTCATCATTCAGTTCCCACTTATAAGTGAAAACTCACGGTGTTTGGTTTTCTGCTCCTGCATTAGTTTGCTGAGGATAATGGCTTCCAACTCCATCCATATCCCTGCAAAGGACATAATCTCATTCCTTTTTTATGGCTGCAGAGTATTCCATGGTGTATATGTACCACATTTTCTTATCCAGTCTATCATCGGTGGATGTTTAGGTTGATTCCATGTCTTTGCTATTGTGAACAGTGCTGCAGTGAACATACCGATGCATGTATCTTTATAACAGAACGATTTATATTCTTTTGGGTATATACCCAGTAGTGCGATTGCTGGGTGAAATAGTATTTCTGCCTCTAGGTCTTTGAGGAATTGCCACACTGTCTTCCACAATGGTTGAACTAATTTACACTCCCGTCAACACTGTAAAGGCATTCCTTTTTCTGCAAAACCTCACCAGCATCTGTTGTTTTTTGACTTTTTAATGATAGCCACCTGAGTGGCATGAGATGGTATCTCATTGTGGTTTTGATTTGCTTTTCTCTGAAGATCAGTGATGAGCTTTTTAATGACATGTGTGTTGGCCATATGTATAGTTTTTTTTTTTTTTTTTTGAAACGGATTCTTACTCTGTCGCCCAGACTGGAGTGCAGTAGCACAACCTTGGCTCACTGCAACCTCCACCTCCCAGATTCAAGCCATTCTCCTGCCTCAGCCTCCCAAGTAGCTGGGATTACAGGAACTCACCACCATGCCCAACTAATTTTTTTATTTTTAGTAGAGACAGGGTTTCACCATGTTGGCTATGCTGGTCTCAAACTCCTCACCTCAGGTAATTCGTCCACCTCGGCCTCCCAAAGTGCTGGGATTACAGGCGTGAGCCACCACACCCAGCCTGTGTCTTCTTTTGAGAAGTGTCTGTTCATGTACTTTGCCCCCTTTTTAATGGGGTTGTTTGCTTTTTTTCTTGAAAATTTGTTTTAAGTTTCTCATAAACTTTGGATATTAGACCTTTGTCAGAAGGATAGATTGCAAAAATCTACTCCCATTCTGCAGGTTGTGTGTTCACTATGATGATAGTTTCCTTTGCTGTGCAGAAGCTCTTTAGCTTAATTAGATCCCATTTGTCAATTTTTGCTTTTGTTGCAATTGCTTTTGGCGTTTTCATCATGAAATCTTTGCCCGCACCTGTCCTGAATGAATGGTATTACCTAGATTTCCTTCTAGAGTTTTTATAGTTTTGAGTTTTACATTTAAGTCTTTAATCCATCTTGAGTTAACTTTTGTATATGGTGTAGGGAAAGGGTTCAGTTTCAATTTTCTGCATAGCTAGCCTGTTCTCCCAGCACCATTTATTAAATAGGAAATCCTTTCCCCATTTTAACAAAAGCAATTTCTAATGATTGGTTAATTCCCATGCATGGGACATTAACTCAATCACAAGTGCTCTTTGTAGTTTAAATAGGTGACTAATTTTTGTTGTTCAACAGAGATCTGTCCACAGGGATTCCCAAAAACATGGCTATACCCCAAAAAGTAACACCAACCAACTCTACATTGGTCTAATGTGATAATATCAAAGAATTTATAATGTCTTCGGTCAAACAGTTTTACTGGTACTACAGTATTTTTAACCTGAATTATAACCACGTATTATTATTAACAAAGTATTAAAATAAAAACATTTTATCCTCAACAAGACCTAAATAGTTGTCAGGAAATTCAAGTTCTTAAGATGAACTCAAATTTGATCCTTTTCCCAAATGCCTTAACATATCTTTAATAATACATATTCAGTATCCTACCTTTACTACAATAAAGATGAATTACTATGGATGGAACTCCTATCTCAATTCATCCAGGTATTTATACCTTGTTTCTGGCTACTATAACAAAAAGTAAAAACATAACTAACAAAATGACAGATGCTGATATATAATGTCAATGAAAAGAAAAATAAAATGTAGTGAAAATAAGTGAATGTGTAAAAATATAATTTATGTAAATTGTGGGTAATATATGAGGTTACTGTCATGGGATTTTTAAAATAACTTACAAACTAAATTCTATCACATAGAATATCACTTAAGAATAAAACAATGCTTCTTAATTTTATATTCTGAGTGGATTTTTACTACCATCTAGTGTTATATCTTTAGAAATACTTCCTTATAAAAATTAAAAGTTGCAAAAGACATATCATTCAAACATTAATAGATTTAATTGTAAATAAGAAAAATCACAATACAGAAAGTTGCTATTTTTTAAAAAGTTGTTCTACATAAGAAAATTATTTTCATGACTCTTGAAATTTTTGTTACTCTAAATTCTACACAATTAATGTTCTACATGATATCCGTACTGGGGCTTTCAAATATATACCCAGTTGCTTCAAAAAACAAGCTAGTTAACACACAGATTCAGCTTGTAAAATCTAATACACTCGAAAAACAGATAATTCTAGTATAAAATGATTATCAATGCTCTCTTCCAAGCACCAGGTCTATAAAGGTATTTTCTCTTCACCAGAAGCTTTATGTTCAACATTTTAGGTTCCATAAAGAGAGGAGAGCTGTGCTAATGTAATACTCCTTAAAACCATATTGTTTGCTACTTAATGTCATCCCTCAATTTACCAAATATTGAATCATATAGTGAAACAAACCCGAAACTATTAAAAAAAAAAAACAAACCCAAGAAGTTGAGAAAACAGAAGATGAGGCAATGGATACACATTCTTCTAGTGGGTTCAGCAACTTTCTCTTTCATTAGAATATTTTACTATGCTAGATATAATTTTCTCAATCTGGAGATGATCCAGAGATGATTTAAGCTGCTTTTAGTGAATTAACAATTTGAGAATCCCATGAAATTTATTACAGCAGAATTTTTCCTATAATTTTAAGATCATGATATTATATATCAAATTTTATGGCATTAAAGAAGCTGTTTTTTAAATGACATAAATATCATGCTCATGACATACAAACAGATTATAGTTTGTACTTTTAAAATCTTTCCCACATAAATAGAAACAATAATGGACTTTTGAAATTGAATGTCATAAATTTATCGTGTATGTATCATGTCTACAATTACTCACTTGAAATGACCTTTCCATTGTTATTGCAAAGTAGTACTCTCTCCTGGGGTATTTTCGCTCACAGACCAATACTTGATTGCATATTCTGCCCTTTTCTCCCGTTTGCTTGGTAAACAATTTTTTCCCAATCATTTGTGAAGAAACAGCTTTTGCTTCTTCTGGACTAAAATAAGAAAAAGAACTCAAATTTTTCTTTCCTCCAGTTGAGAAAAAGCAAATCCACATAATAGCCAAAATTTTATCTCATCTAATATTTAAATTTCAGTATTTTCATCAATTCAATAAGTAATCTTTAATCAGTCTTTAACAAGGATGATTTTTCCTTAAAAAATATGACTTACGAGAAAACTATCTTCACTCCTCCTTTGAGGCCACTTTCAAATGTTCCTTTTCCTCTACCACCAGCTAAAACCTGTGCCTTTATCACAACATCTTTTGAACCTAGAAGAAAAACACTTCTATTAAATATGAAGCATGGAGCAGCATGCCAGACATAGTATTTTGTTATTTAACATACATATTGACAGGTGTTATTAAATCAAGTCTAATTTATTCACAGTGTCCAAAAATGAGGCATTCTATTTATGTAGATTTTCTAGATTAGAACACTAAAATAATCACTGTCTAAAAGACCCACAATTTTCAAAATTCGTCACTTACATTAAACCATTTCTTTTTTTTTTTTTTTTTTGAAACAGAGTCTCGCTCTGTCGCCCAGGCTGGAGTGCAGTGGCGCGATCTCGGCTCACTGTAAGCTCCGCCTCCCAGGTTCACGCCATTCTCCTGCCTCAGCCTCCTGAGTAGCTGGGACTACAGGCGCCCGCCACCATGCCTGGCTAATTTTTTTGTATTTTTAGTAGAGACGGGGTTTCACCATGTTAGCCAGGATGGTCTCAATCTCCTGACCTCATGATCTGCCCGCCTTGGCCTCCCAAAGTGCTGGGATTACAGGCGTGAGCCAGTGCTGGGATTACAGGCGTGAGCCACCGCACCTGGCCACATTAAACCATTTCTTAAAGTAAACTGAAAATAATTTAACCATTCCTTGACACTTTGGAAAGTGTCATCTAGAACTTTGGAAAGTATCAAAAGTAGAAAATTGAATTTCATGTCTTCCTAACACTTTCCTCCCTCTCTATTCACATGTAAACTTGCTGTCCTGAGAACATTTGAGTTATATACGCTATAGCAGGAATATGTCATGATTTGGGGGATATTACCATTACCAGTATTGATACTGATTTATACTGTCCCACTAAGAGAAAGTTCTATTAAAATACATTATTGAGCAGTACTGCATGAGTAGTACTATCAGGAGTTATTAAGGTATCTGTATAAAAAGATTTCAGAATTCTATGCTTGCAAAGCTTATGCATATTTTTAAATAAATGGACTGAATTTTTCTTCTTTAACAGGTACACTGATTACTATTTATCCCTTTTCCTCTCCTTTCTAATTTGCTGTGGAAAACCAGCAAACTGGCTGTTTAGCCTAGATAGTACTCATCATTCATGATCAAGAGTAAATGGGCCGGGTGCGGTGGCTCACTCCTGTAATCCCAGCCCTTTGAGAGGCTGAAGCAGGCGGGTCACATGAGGCCAGGAGTTCGAGACCAGACTAGCCAACATGGTGAAATCTCATCTCTATTAAAAATACAAAAATTAGGCAGGCATGGTGGTACATGTCTGTAATCCCAGCTACTTGGGAGGTTGAGGCACAAGAATCACTTGAATCCGGGAGGCAGAGGTTGCAATGGGCCAAGATTGTGCCATTGCACTCCAGCCTGGAGGACAGAGCAAGGCTGTCTCAAAAGAGTAAATGCTCTGGGTGATGGGTCTCCTAAATGCCCTGAATTGATCATTACACACTCTATGCATGTAACAAAATATAATATGTACCACAAAAATATTATGTATCAGTTAAAAAAAAAAGAGTAATACCTCTTAGAAAGGCATTCTCTGTGTACCAGACAGGCAGAATTTCAGAGCCTCATTTTGCCTCTCATAGCATTTTGCCCATACTGGCAGGGTGGCACCAACTATGCATTATGGCAAAATAATTAACCTTTGAGATCAGGGCTAAAGGTCTCATTGTATTCATTATATCCCAAGCACAAGGAAGTCTCTGGCATATAACAACTACTCCATAAACATGGATTTGAACAGACTGAAGTAGAGTCCTCTACAACTAGGATGTCACTCCACGATGCATTTATCAAGCAGAATGAGAGGAAGCTCCCACCTAATCAGATGAACCAACCAAATCAATGAGGTAGGAAATGGAGTTTGAAACCAAACAAAAACAACCTAAAGTTTACACATTAACAATTATTTTAAAAGAACATTTAGAAAATTACTGATGTAAGCCTTCACCAGAAATACATGCTATTTAAACCAGATGATGACCCTATGCGTAGTCAGCCAAGAGAGTGTTTAAAAAACTTGTCTTTCTCAAACCCCACTTCCATTCAGCCAGGAAATCATACTGGTTCTATCTTCAAATTTATCCAGAATCTTCACCATTCCTCATCACCTGCAGTTTAGACTCTGATCCCAACCACCACTATCTCTTAACTATATGACCTTTGTCCCCCACAGAATATTCTCAAGGCAGCAGCCAAAGCAGGCACACCATTCCTCTACTTAAAACCTTGCACTGAATGCCAGTCTCACTCAGTTAAATGCCAAAGTGCTTACAATGGCCTAGAAGACCTTATAATACCCCCTATACCCTATAATACCCTCTACCCTTTTTATCTCCTAGGTCTTCCTTGTTGCTCACTCTGTTCCAACTGCACTAATCCCCTCACTATTCCTGGGCATGTTCCTGCCTTCAGGACTTGGCTCTAATGCACCCTCTGCCTAGAATACTCTTCACCAGGTGTCCATGTGGGAAAAGCCCCCGATCCTTCAAGTTTCTCTTTAAATCTCATGTTGCCCATGAAGCTTACCCTACTAACCTGCCCATCTGTGACCAATCCCCCTT
This sequence comes from Pan troglodytes, assembly GCF_028858775.2. Taxonomy (NCBI): domain Eukaryota; kingdom Metazoa; phylum Chordata; class Mammalia; order Primates; family Hominidae; genus Pan; species Pan troglodytes. Next base: position 53,591,456 of record NC_072412.2, read on the forward strand.
ACCTACTACACTTCTTTCCGCCATAGAATTCATCATCTTCGTACATATGTAATTCTCTTACATATATCATTTGTTGTTTTGCTTCCCCATCAGAAAAGAGGCCCAGGAGGGCAGAATCTTTGTTGTATTCATAGATGTTAACAAGCGTCTGGGAGAGTTCCTAGCACATAATATTTTGCTGAATGTTGAAAAAAAGGAACATTTAAAAATATGAACAGAATTCTTATAAATCTAGATTTTTCACTGCTCTTACGAAAACTCCCAATGAGAAAAACTGGGTGCACAGTACTACAACTAGAGCTGATTAGAAAAAGTATCTTGTTTAGATAAGACAAACCCTTTTCAATTACCCTGTCTCTACTATTCACAAATGTATCACAACTAATATTAGGTAACCAATAGAAACAACTTAGAAATTTCCTTAAAACCAACAATAACGTTCTTATTGAGAGTACTACAGGTAGTCTCTGAACCGTGGCAAATTAGAGAGTTTGTGCCCAAACGGAAGGGAGCAGCCACTATTTATTCCACCTGTTTCTGTTTACCTGTCCAGTCCTGATTTTCCAGCACTTTAAATATTTGTTTATATCCAAAGAAAAAATATTTGTTTATATCCAAAGAAGAGAACTACAATGCAAACAGTGCAAATGTAATGTAAAAAACGGTCATAGTTACACTGTGCTTTACTGAGCTAAATTCAATCATTCCTATTCATTAAACTGGGAACTTAACACACTGACCTATTAAGTAAGAGTAATGAAGCTCTATTTTTTCAAAAACACTTTGCAAGACAGAAGGTTCTTCTCTTCCCCGCAAAGTGTCAATTTCCTTTCTTTAGGAATATAAAGTCTTTAAGGGCAAAAGATGATTCTTCGAAAGTTCCTTCTAAAAAAAAAAAAAGCCCTTCGCAACGAAAGCAAAAAAAAATTTCATGAAATACAGTCTCATCAACTATCAAGAAAGGAAGAAAGATTAGAAGAGAAGTCTGAGGACAACTGGTCGAAACAAACATTTTATTCAATTCCATTAATTCACTCAACAGGTTCATCTACATACCAGACACTGTGCTAGCATTGTAGATACAACAGTGAGTGAGACCTCTCCTGCCCTCATAGAACCTGCAGCCTTATTACATTTGGCACTGCTCTAGTCAGACAAGATCTTTTTTGGATCCCAAGACTGTCTCTCTAAAACACAATCACTATCCCACCTACCTTTAGTCACTCACAAACATTTTAAGCATTCCTTGTATACAGGTATCTAACTAATAAATATTTAAAAGAAAGAAAGAAGGTAAAGTCCTATTATATGCCATTAGAAATCTCCCTCCAGGCTGACATTCATTAATCAGCACCCTTTACATGTATCTATTCAACCAGATAGGGATTCCACCTTAAATATACTAGAAGCCAAACTATCTTTCTATAGTCAATAGGGAAATTATAAAAATTCTGCCAAATCTGTGCCCAGGCGCAGTGGCTCACGCCTGTAGTCCCAGCACTTTGGGAAGCCAAGGGTGGGTGGATGGCTTGAGCCCCGGAGTTTGAGACCAGCCTGGGCAACATGGTGAAACCCCATCTCAAGAAAAAATACAAAAATTAGCCAGGCATGGTGGAGCACACCTAGAGTCCCAGCTACTCAGCAGGCTGATACGGGAGAAGTGGCTTGAGCCCAGGAGGTCGAAGCTGCAATGAGCCATGATCACACCACTGCACTCCAGCCTAGGTGACAGAACAAGACACTGCCTCAGAAACAAAACAACAAACATTCTGCCAAATCCTTACTAAAATCATATTTCCTTGAACTATGAACTGTTAGAGATAATTTGCTCTCAGAACTGACCCCAAATAATATCTACTACATTTATCTGTGCTAATAACCATGCCTTTGATAATCTATTCCAGAAACTTCATGATCTTCAAGCTCACCAACCTTCATTTTGGGGACTCATATAGTCTTTTAAAATATTAGAATTAGATTTCTAACCATTCCTCCATTCCTAACCTCAATTATTCACAACAGGTAAAACTTGCCTCCAGGACAATGCCTCTCAACTTTTTTCACATCATCACACAAACAGATAATGATGGACATGGTAGGAAATACTGGGTAAAGAGGCTCAGTGGCCCCAAACCCCATGCTAACTCAACTTCTCCTGCCACCACAGCACTGGGAAGAAACAATAGTTTGGCACACCTGTAAAGCATTTATGTTCTATTATATCACTTGTTGAGCAAAGCGCTCAGTTAAGAGTTTTTATGAAGGTCGGGCGTGGTGGCTCACGCCTGTAATCCCAGCACTTTGGGAGGCTGAGGCAGGTGGATCACCTGAGGTCGGGAGTTCAAGACCAGCCTAACCAACATGGAGAAACCCTGTCTCTACTAAAAATACAAAATTAGCCGGGGTGGTGGCACATGCCTGTAATCCCAGCTACTCAGGAGGCTGAGGCAGGAGAACTGCTTGAACCCAGGAGGCGGAGGTTGCGATGAGCTGAGATGGCGCCATTGCACTCCAGCCTGGGCAACAAGAGCGAAACTCCGTCTCAAAAAAAAAAAACAAAAAGTTTTTATGAAATGAAAATTAGCATTTTATGAATTTTGCAGAAAGTCAAAAAGCAAAAATCACCCTGAAGTAATGAAAAATCAGCATTGGGAATTGCTAGCTAGATGAACAAAACCAAGTGTATTTCTAAGGCCCCTCATTCTACACCTTGTGCAACTAGATCCCATAATCGTTATCTTTTGTTATCAATGACTCACTAAAAACACAAAATTGGGCTGGGCGCAGTGGCTCACGCCTGTAATCCCAGCACTTTGGGAGGCCTAGGCAGGTGGATCACAAGGTCAGGGGTTCGAGACCAGCCTGACCAACATGGTGAAACCCCGTCTCTACTAAAAATACAAAAATTAGCTGGGCATGGTGGCGGGCACCTGTAATCCCAGCTACTCAGGAGGCTGAGGCAGGAGAATTGCTTGAACCTGGGAGACGGAGGTTGCAGTGAGCCGAGATCGCGCCATTGCACTCCAGCCTGGGCGATAGAGTGAGACTCCGTCTCAAAAAAAAAAAAAAAAAAACCACAAAATTGTCCTCCGTATTTTCATAGAAGTTTCTAAATTTATCTTTTAAAAACTAGCATTTTTACTCCTCTAGATTTAAATTTCCTTGTTAATTATTAGTCTCCCTCCCACACTATAATCATCATTTGCAATATTCTTTGACAAAAAACACACTTTCTAAATGAACAAGGTATCTGTTCCAAGGGGCTCAAAATCAGAGCTGCCTACCTGCTTCTTATTACTTGTGAGTTCTGGTCCCAGAGAACTTGCCAGAAATACTCATAGTTACAGTTTATCCTGCACATATTATTTCTTTCTTCTGTACCTAAGAATCATTAAGTTTTTATAAGGCATAAGCAAAACAGATTGGCATCTGAATTAATCCTATTCATTTTATGAAAAAGTTTCCATGCAAATTATTTTTTCTGACAAAACAATGGAATTTCACTAAATGAGAAAACATACGGAAAACTAGTTAAAGAAACCAATTATAATAATCAAAAAATAGACACAGTGGCATGTGCCTGTAGTTCCAGCTACTCAGAGGCCTAAGTAGGAGGATCACTTGAGCCCAGGAGTTTCAGACTAGCCTGGGCAACACAGTGACCCTATCTCTAAAAAAAATTTTTTTTGGAATTTTAAAATCTGGAAACGAGGGGAAAACCATTTTTACCGACGTAATTATATATAAATCAGGTCCCATTAACATTAACCATGCAGAAGTTCCAATTATAGGTCACCATTAATTAACAAAAATTTCACCACAATTAGTATGAACTTATACAAAGCTTTTGCTTAATAAAAAGTTTGCTTGTAATCTGATTTAAAATAATTCTTTCTGATTAACAACAATAAAAACAACAAAACTATAAATGAAAAATCATGCTTCCAAGTCAAGGAAATCATGGCCATCTCATTCAAAAACATAGCTTATATGACAGTTTTCTGAACTTGTATATATCCTTAATTTTGAAAGAAAAATCCATTCTAGATACAAATAAGTACTACACAAGATGAATACTTTTAAAATGTCAAACACTTTGAAAATGCTCCTTATCTTTCTTAAAAAATATAAAAGCAAAGTATTCACCAAATCATATTTAAAGCCTACTAATTAAATGTACATAGAAGAGAGATTATTTATGCTCATCTACGTAAAATTGGTGGGATTTAAAATACTGCTAAAAAGAAACTGCAGTGTATAGCTAGTACATCAGCTCATTGTTTTCATGCTACATCTTTAAAAATGTAAGCTTATTTTCTGAAATCAAAAATTATTTTTTGATTAAGAGATTAATCCAAATTGACAAAAGCTATTAAGGCTTCTGTTATCAATAAAGGAATCTGCTAATAAACATGGGCAACTATTAAATTCATTTAATATTTATTCATTTAGTATTTATTGATTACCTAAGTGTCAGGCATTCTTCTAAGATTTTGGGATATATCAGTGAACAAATAAGAAAAAGAAACTCGGGCTGTACGTGGTGGCTCACACCTGTAATCCCAGCACTTTGGGAGGCCGAGGCGGGCAGATCACGAGGTCAGGAGTTCGAGACCAGCCTGGCCAACATAGTGAAAACCCGTCTCTACTAAAAATACAAAAAAATTAGCCGGACATGGTGGTGGTGCTTGTAATACCAGGTACTCGGGAAGCTGAGGCAGGAGAATCCCTTGAACCCGGGAAGCGGAGGTTGCAGTGAGCCAGGATTGCACCATTGCACTCCAACCTGGGCAATAAGAATGAAACTCCGTCTCAAAAAAAGAAAAGAAAAGAAAAAGAAACTCTGCTCTCAAGGAGTTTACATTCTAGCACTCTACTTTTTGTTCCCCTTTGGTTCCATATTTTTCATGACAAAAAAATGGAGGGGGAAGCACAGACCTCTCCTTATAAGCACATAAACAGCTAAGATTTTCCTTCACCATTTCCCTGAAGAATCATCACAACTGCCATCCTTTAAGCTCCAGAGTAGTTAGAGTAGTAGTAGTAGAATTCCCTTCCCCATAATTTTATTCCAACTAAAAACAGGACTTCAGCTTCCTAATGCCAATGTAAGTGACTCCCATGTCACTGGCATTATGGGTGCTCATAATAATAATAATAATAATAATTTTAGAATTTCAATAATAATAAAGTTCTACCTTCTATTTTAAGCAAAGAAAATGTATTTTTTTTTTTAAAAAGCTAAAAGTTGTTATCAAACCAAAAATAAACTTCAAATCTTCTCAGAGCTCTCATGTCAAGGTGGCAAAAGCTTTTCTTAATTTAGTACCTAATTTTTTGGCAATTGCATAAGCTTCATCTGGTGACTTTGCCACATATCCTTTGGGAACGGAGACACCAGCTTCTTGCAATAATTCCATACTCATGTATTCATGTAGTGACAGATTCCTTTGCTGTTGCTGCTGTACTTGGAGTCCATGGTTATTAAACAATCCAGAACTTCCCAGAACCTAGAAAGATTGGGGACATATTTATATATGACAGTGATTTGGCAGTCACTCTTGTTAACTACTTGGTTCTTCATAACTATAACAAAACTGTTATATTACATTAGCAAAGTACAATATTCAGAGTACCTGAATTACAGCATAAAACTAAAAGCTAGCCTATCAGCTAAATATCACTGTTACCACTGTCATTTTAATTATTTCCTCATCATCTCTATTCCTTATTTTAGATTTCAGCTTTACTATCATATCTCCAATGATCTACAGGGCAGTTCTACCTCAATGCCAAATTCAGCGGATCTAAAACCAATCTCACCTTTTCCACCAAACCAAAAATCCTTCCCAATTTTCTTCTCTCTACCATTCCTCCACACCTAACAAGTCACCTGGCACTAGATATGTAATAATAAAATGATTTGATACCATTACTCTTTCATACACTCGATACTCAAAACCATGGCTTCATCTGTAGTGGATGCTGCAGTATGCTGCCCAGATCTCCCTGGCACTCCCCATTCAGGACCAAGGCATTCATAGCCCCCGCTGCTGCTGCTGGGAGTGCTGGTTGCTGACAGCTCTCAGCCAAGTCCTCTTACTGGAGCCTAATTGCCCAAAGTCACACCTCCTTCCCACTGTCAGCCTGCACCCAATGACTGGTCAATGGAATCACACATTTAAATGTTATCCACGCATTTCCATAATCTCAATACAGAATGCAGTATACTGAAACATGGTTCATATGAAACACACAGTGTCCTAAGAATTAAATTTAAAGAGGTCATATAAACAATCTGTTTCTTAAAGTAGGTTCATGAGCTTTTGCCTCAAAATTAACTGGGTGCTTGTAATCTGCAGACTCCTGAGACCCATTCTCAACTGCAAAATTAGAATCTCTGGACTGGGCCCAAGGAAATCTGCATTCACAACAAGTCACTCAGTTGATTCTTAAGAACGCTACAGTTATGAGAACTACTAGTCTTACAAATCAATCATATATAATAGCAACTTATTTCTGATCCATTAGCAAGCTAAAATCCTTGGTAACATTTGACCTAGGTAGCTCAATTCCTTGATTTAGTGTGACTTCAATATTAAAAGCCAGCAACCAAGCTGGGCACAGTGGCTTACACCTATAATCCCAGCTACTCCTGAGACTGAGGTAGGAGGATCGCTTCAGCTCAGGAGTTTGAGACTGCAGTGAGCCGTGATTTCACCACTGTCCTCCAGCTTGGTCAACAGAGCAAGACCCTGTCTAAAAAAACAAATAAATAAGTTAAAAAAAAAAAAAGAAAGAAAGAAAGAAAAGAAAAAAAACCAGCAACCTCTCAAACTACTGTTTAGTATACCTCCACCTTCTGACTCAGAAATCCCATTCCTGGGTATGTATCAATAGAAATTAGTCCTTACATCTATCAAAAGGCACACATAAAAATGTCTAGAGTGTCCAGAGCAGGCTTATTTATAACAGACAGAAAACAGAAATTAGCTGATTGCCCATCAACAGGAGAATGGATAAACTGTGGTATATGTATATAATAGTATACTACAGAGAAATAAAAAGAAAAAAAGTACTATGGCTCACACATCGATGGATTAATCTCACAAACATAATGTAGAGAGAAAGAAGCCAGCAACAAGAATATATACTTACATGATTTATTTTTATAGCATTCAAAACCAGTCAAAATTAGCCTATGGTGACAGAAGTCATAATTGGTTGCTACCTTCTGTCAGAGAGTATTGATAAGAGAGAGGACATGAGAGCCTTCTGAGGGCTGGAAACATTGTATATCTTGATGCAGACGATGGTTACACAGGTGAATACATACACAAAAATTAATCTAGCTATCCACTTAAGCTGTACATCTTACTGTACATAAATTATACCTCAAAATAATAATAAAAATAAGTGGGTAGGGGAGTAACTAGCATAAGCCTGGCAAAAAGTCATACCCTCAAATATTTTTTGTGATGACTATGAACTAGACAGTGGGCTAGGGACACTAAAAGAATAAAGACACTTGGGTCCCGGCCACAGAGTTCACAGGCATGTAAATAAACAACTGCAATACATATAAGAGCACTAGGTCACTAGCACATAAGTCACTAGGTGGCACCTAATTGGTTAGTTGGATCAGAGAAAATGTCATAAGGTCTCATCCCAGTTTAAATTTTTAAAAAATCTAATGTCTACAAAGAACACTTTGGGGACAACTAGAAAAACCTGAATCTAAACTATATATATTCATGTTACAGCAATGTTGAATTCCTAAGTATGATCACTGCGGTTATTTGGAAGAATGTCCTTATTCTTAAAGACATATGCTGAAATATCTATTTTCAACTAAGGTACACTAGGCTAAAGATACCAAGAAATTGGAGGAGGGTCAGAGAACTTAAAAAAATGTTTAAAACAGGCCGGGCGCGGTGGCTCAAGCTTGTAATCCCAGCACTTTAGAAGGCCGAGGCGGGCGGATCACGAGGTCAGGAGATCGAGACCGTCCTGGCTAACACGGTGAAACCCCGTCTTTACTAAAAATACAAAAAATCAGCCGGACGTGGTGGCAGGCGCCTGTAGTCCCAGCTACTAGGGAGGCTGAGGCAGGAGAATGGCATGAACCCGGGCGGCGGAGCTTGCAGTGAGCCAAGATCGCGCCACTGCACTCCAGCCTGGGCGACAGAGCAAGACTCCGTCTCAAGGAAAAAAAAAAAAAAATGTGGAAAACAAATTGCTAAATTAAATGTGTGACCTTGAAAGAGTTTCTTAAGACTCCATACTTCTATGTCCTCATCTACAAAAGCAAAGGGTTGGACTAAGGTCCTTCCAAACTCTAGAGCTGCATTTCTTAATACCAGGGTAGAAGAGAGCAACTGTTATAAAGAAAATAATATTGGAAATTTCCATATGGAGAAATGAAGGCTTTTAAATGAACTTCCAAAAAGATAAAGATTTTGACTAGAATGAAAACGTATTTGTCACTAAATTCCCCATTTTCTAAAAACTCAATAGCACTCTTGTAAGATTCATAAGAAGGAAGTTCAAGGTCAAAAAGTCACTTCTATCGGGAAGCAAACTCACAGAACTCACTACCCCTAGGCTGAAAGTACGAACAACTTCAATAAAAATGAAAAAAAAAAAAAAAAAAAAAGGTAGGGGCGGGAGGGCCCTAAATCAATTCATACTATGACATGTATGAAGAGTTACTTCAGAAAAAAAACCCAAAACTCTGGAATTGACTTAGGACACCAATAATGCCCTTCCAGAGTTTTTTGTTGTCAAAGTTGGAAGGAAGATGTTTGTTTTCGAAGTTGTGGAGCCGACTCAAGTACACGGCTTTAGAACCAGACAGCTCTGGGATTAAATCTCAGCTTTGATCTTACCTCCTATATGACCTAGTCCAAATTACTTGTTCTCTTAACCATAATATGTTCAACAATAATGCAGGTATTGAATGACTTCCTCACAGTTGCTGAAAAACCTGAGAAACTACACGTAAAGCGCTTAGCACATTACCTGGCACACATCAAATATTCAAAACAAGGCCAGTAACTATTATGCTATAGCCTATCCAGAAATAAGGCTATACAAAAGATTATTTTCTTACCTCTCCAACTGGTTAGGTAGAAAACATAATCTTATTACTGCTATTAACAAGTAGAACAGTATACAACTACTTGGAGGAGAGGGGAAACTTCCCTACCTTGCCCCACAAAAGGCAAGTCAGTAAGCACCGCTGGTCCTCTGACATTCCCACCTATGACAGCTCCCAAGAAACACAAAAGTACTTTTGAAGGGCATTCCCCCCTGCCCAAAGAGGGGCGGCGCAAGTCTCAGCCCACCGTGCCAGACGCCGGAATGGCAGCAGAAAATGTCCTGACCCCCTCACCTCCACTCAGAGCCCACCTGCTCCCGCCCATCTCTCAGAAACTGCAGGAGCAGCCACGGCCGGGCCGCCGGGGATCCTCGCGGACTAAGGGCTGGGTCAGAGCCGCGCAAACATGGGCTCGCTCGTAGTCCTGGCGAGCAGCACTCCCGGGCAAGTCGCCCGAGGGCCTTGCAGGGCACCCAGAAAATGTCACTGCCGGGGAAGTGACCCCGAGCCGGGCCATTGGACCCCTCACACCTCACCCTTTCTCCTGCCGACCCTCGAGATGACAGCGGACTGGAAGGCATTACCTGAGCAGCGGCCCGCTGGGCCGTCCGAGGCCGGTGGTTCCGAAGGGTGGCCACGGCCACTAGCCTGCCGTAGAACATGGAGGCCGCCATTTCTGAATCGGACCCCGTCCCCTCGGCGCCGCGCGCAGGCGCACAGGCCACAGGCGGCCCAAGGCGCAGCCTCTCTGCAGCGCTCACCTACGCCCCGCCGCCTCGCGCCACCCGTTGGGGGCGGGGCCTCGGGTTAACACTACAGCCGCTAGACCAGCTCCCTGGCGGGCGCGGAGCAAGCTTTGACCTTTGGAACTGGGCACCGCAGCCCCAATATCTGCCCTGCGGTCAGAGCAACCTGAACACTTCCTAGTGAATTGCAATGTAAAGGTGACCAGCGCCGCCACTTGTGTGATCTTAACTTCTCTCAGCCTCAGTTGCCTCATCTGTAAAATGTGTTTCATTCAAGAAATGATTACCCAGTGTCTACTTCGTGCTAAACAGCCTTGAGCCCTTGGCCTACAGCAATGAATAAAACCACTTGTGATGCTCAAAGAGAAGATGGTCGGTGTCACGCGCTTGTGATGCTCAAAGAGAAGATGGTCGGTGTCATGCGCTTCTGACGCTCAAAGAGGAGATCGGTGTCACGCGCATCCGTGTGAAGACACCACCAAACAGGGTGTGAGCAATAAGGCTGTTTATTTTAACTGGGTGCAGGCGGGCTGAGTCCGAAAAGAGAGTCAGCAAAGGGAGATAGGGGTGGGGCTGTTTTATAGGATTTGGATGGGTAGTGGAAAATTACAAAGGGGGTTTTTCTCTTACGGGCAGGGGCGGGGGTCACAAGGTGCTCAGTTGGGGAGGTTCTGAGCCAGGAGAAGGAATTTCACAAGGTTAATCACTCAGTTAAGGTGGGGCAGGAACAAATCACAATGGTGGAATGTCATCAGTTAAGGCAGGAACCAGCCAATTTCCCTTCTTTTGTGATTCTTCACTTGCTTCAGGCCATCTGGATGTACACGTGCAGGCTTGGGCTCAGAGGCCTGACAGTCGGCCACTAGTTACCAAAGCTGGTGGCAGGCTGGAATCTCCAGGGAAGCTATTGATTGATTGATTGACTGATTGACAGGTTCTTGGTCTGTCACCCAGGCTGGAGTGCAGTGACGCGATCACAGCTCACTGCAGCCTCAACCTCCCATGCTCAAGGGATCCTCCCACCTCAGCCTCTGGAGTAGTTTGGGACCACAGATGTGTGTCACCAGGCTTGGTTGATTTTTTTATTTTATTTTTTTAGGGACAGAATCTCTCTATGTTGCCCAGGCTGGTCTCCAACTCGTGGGTTCAAGCGATCCTCCTGCCTCAGCCTCCCAAAGTGCTGGGATGACAGGTGTGGGCAACCACACCCAGCCAAGGATCTGGTTTTTGAAAAGATAAATAAATTTAACAAACCTCAGCAAGACTGCAAAGAAAAAAGAAAAAGAGAAGACACAAATTACCAATGTGAGGAACATACCAGGGAATATAATTACAGAACCTTCGGACACCAAAAAGGAATGCCATAAATAACACCACACAACATAAATTTGACAACTTTGACAAGATGAACGAATTCTTCAGAAGGCACAAATTACTACAAATAACCTAATATGAAAAGGATAATTTAAATAGTCCTCTAACTAGAGAAAATTGTAATTGTAATTTTTAAACTAAAAAAAAAAAAAAACCTGAGATCTCCAGGCCCAAAAGCTTTCACTGATGAATTCTATAAAATGTTTACACAAGAATTAACACCAATTCCATACAGCCTCTTCCAGAAGATAGAAGAGGAAGGAACAGTTGCCAATGTACTGTATGAAGTTAGAATCACCCCACTACCAAAGCCAGCAAAAGACCGTACAAAAAGAAAAAAATACCAACACTTCTCATGAATATTGATGGAAAAATCCATAGCAAAATATTAGCAAATATAATTCAGAAATATATAAAAAGAATTGTACAATATGACCAAGTAGGATATATTCCAGAGATGTAACTTTGTTTTAATATTTGAAAATATGTGTAATGCACTATATTTAGAAAAATCACATGATAATTTCGATCAAAACAAAAAAAGTAGTTGGGCACAATGGTTCATGCCTGTAATCCAAACACTTTGGGAGGCCGAGGTGGGAGGATTGCTTGAACCCAGGAGTTTGAGACCAAACTGGTTGGGCCACATAGCAAGACTTCATTTCTATAAATAATTTTAAAATTAGCCAGTCATGGTGGTGTACACCTGTGGTCCCAGCTACTCCAGAGACTGAGATGGGGGGGGAATCACTTGAGCCCAGGAGGTCAAGGCTGCAGTGAACCGTGATCGTGCCCCTGCACTCCAGCCTGAGTGACATAATGAGACCCCCATTACAAAAAAAAAAAAAAAACAGGCCAGGCATGGTAGCTCACGCCTGTAATCCCAGCACTTTGCGAGGCCGAGGCAGGCGGATCATCTGAGGTCAGAAGTTTGAGACTAGCCTGACCAACACAGAGAAACCCCGTCTCTACTAAAAATACACAATTAGCTGGGCATGGTGGCATGTGCCTGTAATTCCAGCTATTCAGGAGGCTGAGGCAGGAGAATCACTTGAACCAGGGAGGCAGAGGTTGCAGTGAGCCGAGATCGTGCCATTGCACTCCAGCCTGGGCAACAGGAGTGAAACTCCATCTCAAAAAAAAAAACAAAAAAAAAAAAAACAGAAAAAGCATCTTACAAATTCCAACATTCATTCATGATTAAAAACTCAGATAAACAGGAATAGAGGGGAACTTCCTCATCTTGATAAACCAGATTACAAAAAACTTACGGCTAATATACTTAATGGTGAGAGAAGACTGAATGCTCTTCTCATAAAATTGGGAGCAAGGCAAGGGTGTTCGCTCTCACCACTTTTATTCAATATAGTGCTAGAAGTTCTTGTCAGTGCAATAGACAAGAAAAGCAATTACAAACATATGGAGTGAAAAGAAAGCAAACTCTCACTATTTACAGATAACATAATTGTTGCTATAGTTTGGATATCTGACTATCCAAACCTCACGGTGAAATCTGATTCTCCAGTGTTAGAGGTGGGGCCTGGTGGAAGGTGTTTGGATCACGGAGGCCGATCCCTTCTGAAGGGCTTGGTGCTGTCCTCTGGGTAATGAGAAAGTTCTCACTGTATTGGCTCCTGTGAGAGTTCTCCCAAGAACTCATTGTTAAAAACAGCCTAGCACCTTCCCTCTTTCTCTCTCTCACTTCTGCTCTCTTCCAGTGTGATCTCTGCACATGCCAGCTCCCATTCACCCTCTGCCATTTGGGGAAGTTTCCTGAGTCCCTCACCAGAAGCAGATGCTGGCTCTAGGCTTTTTGTTTAGCCTGCAGAACCATGAGCCAAATAAACTTTTTTTCTTTATGAATTACCAACCCTCAGGTAATTTATACACAATTTTCACACGCGTCCATGTGAAGAGACCACCAAACTCACTTTGTGTGGGCAATAAAGCTTTTTAATCACCTGGGTGCAGGCGGGCTGAGTCGGAAAAGAGTCAGCAAACGGAAACAGGGGTGGGGCCGTTTTATAGGATTTGGGTAGGTAAAGCAAAATTAGCCAGTCATGGTGGTGTACACCTGTGGTCCCAGCTACTCCAGAGACTGAGATGGGGGGGAAATCACTTGAGCCCAGGAGGTCAAGGCTGCAGTGAACCGTGATCGTGCCCCTGCACTCCAGCCTGTTACAGTTAAAGGGGGTTGTTCTCCGGCGGGCCGGGGTGGGGGTCACAAGGTGCTCAGTGGGGGAGGTTCTGAGCCAGGAGAAGGAATTTCACAAGGTTAATCGCTCAGTTAAGGTGGGGCAGGAACAAATCACAATGGTGGAATGTCATCAGTTAAGGCAGGAACAGGCCGTTTTCACTTCTTTTGTGAATCTTCAGTTACTTCAGGCCATCTGGATGAATACGTGCAGACTTGGGCTCAGAGGCCTGACAAGAATAAGATGATTGTCTATGTATAAAATCCCAAACATTTTACCAAAAAAAAAAAAAAAAATTCTTTGAATTGATAAGTGAGCCCTGCAAGATCTCAGGAAACAAGAAAAATATACAAAAATCAATTGTATTTCTAGGTACAAGCAATGAACACATGGACCCAAATCGAAAATACAATACCACCTAAAATTCCTTTTAAAAATGAAATGCATGTAAATCTAATAAAACATGAACAGGACTTACCTGCTGAAAACTACACAATACTGATGACATAAATCAAAGAAGATAAATAAGTGAAGAGATATTACCATGTTAATGGATTGGAAGACCTAACACAGTAAAGATGTCAATTCTTCCCCAAATTGATATATACATTTAATGTATTTCTATTAAAATTCAAGCAAAACTGTTTATACATACAGATGTAGTATTATAAACTTTATGTGAAAAGACAAACTAGAATAGCTGAAACCATTTTGAAAAGAACAAAGTGGGAAGAAACAGTCTGAGTTCAACATTTACTATAATAGCTACAATAATCAAGACTGTGTGGTATTGCTGGAGAGAGAGACACATAGATTGATGAAACTTAATAAGAAACCTAAAAATAGGCTCACACAAATATGCCCAACTGATTTTTGACAAAGGTGCAAAAGTAATTCAACGGAGGAAATATGGTCTTTTAAACAAATGGTGCTGGAAGAATTGGACATCCATAAGCAAGCAAACAATCAAAAAGAGCCCTGACCGAAATCTCACATATTATACAAAACTTAACTCAAAATTACCTTAACTGTAAAACACAAAACTATAAAACATTTAGAAAAAAATAGGAGAAAATTTCAAGATCTAAAACTAGGTAAAGAATTCTTAGACAACACCAAAAGCATGATCCATAAAACAAAAATTGATAAATTGTGCCCCATCAAAATAAAAGCTTTGGCTTTGCAAAAGGCCATGTTAAGGTAAAAATTCAGCCAGGTGTGGTGGCTCACATCTGTAATCCCAGCACTTTGGGAGGCTGAGGGGGGTGGATCACCTGAGGTCAGGAGTTCAAGACCAGCCTGGCCAATGTGGCAAAACCTCATCTCTAATAAAAAAATATAAAAATTAGCCAGGTGTGTTGGCGCAGACCTGTAGTCCCAGCTACTTGGGAGGCTGAGGGAGGAGAATTGCTTGAACCTGGGAGGTAGAGGTTGCAGTGAGCCGAGAATGAGCCACTGCACTACAGCCTGGGAGAGACTCCATCTCAAAAAAAAAAAAAAAGGATAAAAAGTCAAGCTACACACAGAGGAAAAATATTTGCAAACCACATCCAACAAAGCTAATACACAGAATACATGAATTACTTTCAAACACAACATATAAAAGCAAATAATCCAATTATAAAATAGGCAAAAAACATGAACATATATTTTCCCAAGGAGGACATATAAACAGCAAATAAGCACATGAAAAGATGTTCAACATCTTTAGACATTGGGGGAAATAAAAATTAAAACAACAATGTGATATTACTACACACCTGTCAGATTAGCTAAAATAAAAAGTAGTGCAATAAAAATGCTGACATGGGCATGAATCATTCATACATTGCTGGTGGGAATGTAAAATGGGAAACAGTTTGTCAGTTTCTTCAAAAAACTAAACATGCAACTACAGTACAACCCAGGAAATGCACTCCTGGGCATTTATCCCAGTGAAAGGAAGACCTGTGTTCACAAAAAAACCTGTATACTAATGTTTATAGCAGCATTATTCATAGTAGCCAAAAATTAGAAATAATTCTGATGTCCTCTAATTAATGAATAGCTAAACAAATTGTGATAAATTCATACCACAGAATACTAAGAAATAAAAAGGAACAAACGATTAATACATTCAGAATTCTACTGAGTTTAAAAAGCCAATCCCAGCCGGGCATGGTGGCTTATGCCTGTAATCCCAGCACTTTGGGAGGCCAAGTCGGGCAGATCATTTGAGGTCAGGAAGGAGTTCAAGACCAGCCTGGCCAACATGGTAAAACCACGTCTCCATAAAAATACAAAAATAAGCCAGGCATGGTGGCACATGTCTGTAGTCCCAGCTACTAGGGAGGCTGAGGTAGGAGAATTGCTTGAACTGTGGAGACAAGGGTTGCAGTGAACCAAGATCCGGCCACTGCACTCCAGCCTGGGCAACAGTGAGACTTTGTCTCAGAAAAAAAAAAAAAAAAAAAAAGCCAATCCCAAAAGGTTACACATTATATGATTCCATTTTTTTTTTTCTTTTTTCTTTAGATGGAGTCTCCCTCTGTCGCCCAGGCTGGAATGCCATGGCGTGATGTCGGCTCACTGCAACCTCTGCCTCCCGGGTTCAAGCGATTCTCCTACCTCAGCCTCCTGAGTAGCTGAGATTACAAGCGCATGCCACTACGCCCGACTAATTTTTGTATTTTTAGTAGAGACTGGGTTTCACCATGTTGGTCAGACTGGTCTCGAACTCCTGACATCGTGATCCACCCGCCTCAGCCTCCCAAAGTGCTGGGATTACAGGCGTGAGCCACCGCGCCGGGCCTATATGATTTTATTTAAATAACATTCTCAAAATGACAAAATGGAGAACAAATTAGTAGGTGCCAGAATGAGGGAGAGGTATGGGAGAGAAGTATGGCTATAAAAGGACAACAAGAGGGATCCTTATTAGTGATGGAAATGTTCTGTATCTAGACTGTATCAATATCTTAGTTATGATGTTACTATTGTTGGAAACTAAGTAAAGGGTCCAAGGGATCACTCTGTATTATTTCCTACAACTGCATGTGAACCTATAATTATCTCAACCTATAATTATCTACCTATAATGAATGTAAACATTAAAAAAGAATGTATCATATTACAAGTCATTAATAAAATAAAAACTCATGGGCCCATTTTTAAAACTTAAATTTATTAAAATGGGGGGAAAGGCCGAGCATGGTGGCTCACGCCTGTAATCCCAGCACTTTGGGAGGCTGAGGTGGGCGGATCACAAGGTCAGGAGTTCAAGACCAGCCTGACCAACATGGTAAAACCCCGTCTCTACTAAAAATACAAATATTGGCTAGGCGTGTTGGCGTGTGCCTGTAATCCCAGCTACTCAGGAGGCTGAAGGAGGAGACTCACTTGAACCCAGGAAGCAGAGGTTGCAGTGAGCCAAGATCATGCCATTGCACTCCAGCAATGGTCTCAAACTCCTGGCCTCAAGTGATCCTCCCGCCTCGGCCTTCCAAAGTGCTAGGGTTACAGGCATGAGCCATTGTGCCAGGAGTGACCATTGCTTTTGATCATCAATGAAAGTATCAACATGGGGTAAAGATAAAACAAAACAAAATTACAAAAAATAGTTTTTGCCTTGCTAACCACACTCTGAGAACCACTAAACACTACTGAGACAAAGAAATTAGTCAAGCCATAAATAACTATTGATAACAACCAAAAATAAAGATTGTGTTTTTATATAGCAACTTACAACATAATTCCCCATGCATTATCTTACTTGATGCTCATAACACTCTTGATATGGTAGGTAAAGCTGATATTATTTTTCACACATATAAGAAACATCTTTTGGGCTAACTGAAAAACTTGTTCATTGTCTTAGCCAATAAGTGACGGAGCTGGCCTTCTAAACCAGACTTGGTGACTCTAGCTGCAGAATTTTCCCCACAATACCACATTTCCTCTCTGCCCTGCCAATGGAATACAGAAAGATCTACTTCTTTTCTTCCTCCTTAATATGTCTGTAGCCTGTAATCTGTTGATCTGTCTACCAGGTCCCTCCCACAACAGGGAGGAATTATGGGAGCCACTATTCAAAACAAGATTTGGGTGGGGACTCAGAGCCAAACTCTATCAGGATTCAATGCAAGGGACAACTCATCTTGGAACCCTTTCCTGACTGCCTCTGCCTACCTCTCATGCTCCACTCTCACCGTGGCTGATGCAGAAGTTGTTGTGCTGTGTATGCCTTTTCATAGCACATATCACATTATATTGAAATCACTGGGGTATTTGACCTCTTTTCCTCTCCAGACTTGAGCTCCTTGAAGGCAAGTCTATGCGCTTGATCTTTGGTGCTGATTCAGTGTCAAGAAGTTAAGTGCTGAATGAATGAAGAAATTTAACCAAAAAATAACTACTGAGTGAATGCCAGCTCTGTTCCAGCTGTGGATCTAAGCAGCTAAAGGTCCAATGGCAAGCAAAAATCCACACAGCATCATTGTTCACGTGACTTACACTCTACTTGGAGTGCAGACATGAGTTAAATACCCACACTAATGAATAAATAACTAAAACTAAAATATGTGCTTTGCAGGATGAAGAGTACAGCTCAACAAGAGCAGTTAAAAAGGACCACGACCTTGACTATTTTTGTTCCTTTCATTTTGTTTTCATTTGTTTATTTGTTTGGATTTTAGATGGAAGAGATCTGAGTATGATTAAGACTTAATGGGAATAATTCAGGTGCATGTGAGAGGTTAAATAATAGCAAACAATAAAAGGAGAGAAAATGATTAAATAACACAGTATGCTTCTTGAGGATAGAAAGAATTATACTTTTGTCAAGACACTAGCCTGGATGAGAGAAGAAACACCTCTCCTGAAGCCACAGGAGGGAAAACTGAGGAAGTAGATGCAGAGGTAGGTAGAGGGTAGGTTTTGTACAAGTAAATTGAATGAGGTCCTGTCAAAAGCTTAAATTTTGTCTGAGTGAAAGGAGTCAAAATGATCTACTGGAAATTAGGTGAAAGGTGAGGGTGTCAGAAATTTGAAGGGAGTGAAGAGGGTTTGAAGTTTTCATTATAGAGTGCAGGAAAGAAAGTTAACAGAAAAAAGTAGCAGGATTGCTGGGGTGTGTTAAGAACCATCTGAGGTTGGTGATGGTGACTATATACCTACAAAAATGTGCCTATTTTGTAATTTTTCTCCAGCAGCCTGGGAGGCCCGGGGCAAACACAGGGAAAGCAAACCATTGTGTTCATTCAGGGTGTGGTTTTGCCAAATTGCAATGAGGAAGTGGCAGTGGGTCAAGGCAATTTACAGTATTTGGTGAGAATGTTATTGAAATAAAAGACCATGAATCCAAGAGGAGAAGCCTGATGGACTGGAAGGAGTAAAGGAGAGGGGGCGGTAGTAGACTGGAGGACCCAAGGAGATTAAAGAACAACAATAGCGAAAATGGTTGAATATGAGGCTAGAAGGGAAAGTAGAAGCATGGCTTGTGGAAAGTGGGGTGGTGGAGCTACCCCTGAACATTCTCCAAACATTGCACTTCTTCAACAATGTTCAGTATATTAAAATTATGATGAAAAGGTATTAGAGGATACAGCATGAAAGCTAGGCAGTGAGAGCCAAGATGCAAAGACAAGTAGTAAAAGGTGATGACTTTTTGGCATCCTTGTTGCTCCTCTGTCAATCACTATTAGCACAGGCCTCAGATTGCACTCTACACTCTACCCCCTCCCAGGTTCCACCCTCCCAGGGTCAGAGACCGGCTGGGACTGTTAAGAGGGGAGGGCATGGTTACAGATCAAAATGCTTAAATTTGCTATTTTGAAGGTAGAAGGTCCAGGTGATAACAGTGTCATGGAAGTATATGGAAGAGGTAGAGAGGTTAGTGGAAATGAGGAAATTGGAGTTTTTGAGGGCCCTCCACGGAAGGTGAGGGCACACTGGAAAGAGACGTCTGTGAGCCACACATCTAAGTCTTTGTTGAATGATAGAGTGTAACCTGGAGGCAAGTATGGGACAGGGACTAGGAAGGAGTCAAAAGGTATGACTTGCCAGGCGCGGTGGCTCACGCCTGTAATCCCAGCACTTTGGGAGGCCGAGGCAGGCAGATCACGAGGTCAGGAGTTTGAGACCAGCCTGACCAACATCGTGAAACCCCGTCTCTACTAAAAATACAAAAAGAAATTAGCCGGGCGTGTGCCTGTAATCCCAGCTACTCTGGAAGCTGAGGCAGGAGAACTGCTTGAACCTGGGAAGCGAAGGTTGCAGTGAGCTGAGATCGCACCACTGCACTCCAGCCTGGGTGACAGAGTGAGACTCCATTACAAAAAAAAAGTATGACCTGTGGTATGAGATAATTTGTCTCAGGAGAGTGAGGGAGTAATGATCTAGAAGCAGCAGTGGAAAGCAAGGCAGACACAAAACCTCATGGCAGATCCTGAGGTAAGTGCAGCAGAAAAGAGTAAACAGCCAGCACTAAACCTAGAGAAAGAGACATGTTAGAAGAATCATTGCCTACGCTGTGCCCCAGTGGACTGTGTCAGCTCAAAAGGTACGCCTTTCAAATTGTTCAAACCCACACTCTGGGCTAGCTTGGCCTTGTCTGGGAAAGTGCTGACCTCAGGAAAAACCAGATTTCAGTTAAGACAAGTTGATGAAGAGATGGAGGAAAAAGGCTATTTCTGGTATAGTAGAATAAATAAATATTCATTCATTTAAGAGAAAACAGATTGGCCGCCTCTAAGATTGTGTTTTATCACTTGACTAAAAGCTGTGTGAGGCTGGGCGCGGTGGCTCACACCTGTAATCCCAGAACTTTGGGAGACAGAGGCGGGTGGATCACCAGGTCAAGAGATCCAGACCATACTGGCCAACATGGTGAAACCCCCCATCTCTACTAAAAATACAAAAATTAGTTGGGTGTGGTGGCAGGCACCTGTAGTCCCAGCTACTCGAGAGGTTGAGACAGGGGAATTGCTTAAACCCAGGAGGCGGAGGTTGCAGTGAGCTGAGATCATGCCACTGCACTCCAGCCTGGGTGACACAGCAAGACTCTGTCTCAAAAACAAAAAGTGTGAATGAATTAACTCTTGCTCCAGTTGTCGTATGGAAGGGATGTGGGTAGGAAAATTCACAGTTTAAACCTCCATCAGTGGAAATAAGGTGGATATAAAGCACAAAGTAAATTGAAAGTTGATATGGTTTGGCTATGTCCCCACCCAAATCTTATCTTGAATTATAATCCCCATAATCCCCACATATCAAGGGAGAGACCAGGCGGAGATAATTGAATCACGGGGATGGTTTCCCCCAGGCTGTTCTCATGATAGTGAGTGAATTCTCAGTAGATCTGACAGTTTTATGAGGGGCTCCTCCCTTTCACTCAGCACTTCTCCTTCCTGCTGCCTTGTGAAGAAGGTGCTTTTCTTCTCCTTTGCCTTCCACTCTGATTGTAAATTTCCTGAGGCTGCCCCAGCCATGCTGAACTGTGAGTCAATTAAACCTCTTTTCTTTATAAATTACCCAGTTTCGGGCAGTTCTTCATAGTAGTGTGAGAACAAACGAATACAAAAGTCTATACCCTCAAGAGAAGCTTTGCAAAGTGCCTCTGTCCCTGACTTCCAAAGTCATTGTTTCAGAAATTCTCTGGAAAGCTTCCTCCCCAGGTGAGCTTTCAAGTACTATAGCAGAGGCTGAGCAGTAGTGGAAATAGGGGAGAGAAAGAGAGGAAGAGAGAAATAGGAGAGAGAGAAAGAGAGACCTGTTAGAAGAGGGTGTAACTAGGAATCACCTGAACTCAAAGGTGGAAATTCAGGTCTCAATTAATTTTATTCTATGTTTTATCTGAAGGAAAGAGCTGTGGCTAGATAAGACACTTGCTAATTCTTAGAAGGACTGGAAAGAAATACAGCATAATGTTAAAAATACCATTGTGGTCTCTGGCTAGGAGACATTTTTTCTTCTTTGTACAATTCTTTATATCTGTATTGTCTATATCAAATATATATAATTTTGATATTTAGAAAAACTGTAGAAAAATATTTATGCCCTGTTAAAATTCCTCACAAGCACATAACAGCTATTTTTAGGGTAAAATTGGTTGCAAACTAAAGGAATTACAAAGCTCCAAAATAAATTATCTCCAATAATTTCAGTAGTAGTACAGTAATTATGAAGAATCAATATAGTAAATTTCATAAAAATGAAACGTGTTAGAAAAGCAAACAACATGCTAAAACACCAGCTGTGTGACTTAATGTCAATACGTATCACAAAACACCATCTACAGTATATAAAAGAGAAAATTCAGAGCTGCATGAAAACTTGTTACCTATAATGGGAGGAAGAAACACATTTTAGGAAATCAGCATGACAAGCTACTAAAGTGGAAATAAGTAAATAACTATTATTTTCAAATAGTTTCAGAGTAATATTAGTCACTAGATGAGAATTTTTTAATTAAACACAATTTTTCCTTAAAGTATCAACAAGGATATATCCTCTATTTCAGCACAACTAAGAACCAAAAATGTGTATTAGTCTGCTTTAGCTAGATTGTGCTACGGTAACAAACAGCCCCATAAATCTCAGTGGCTTACAACAATAGTGTATTTCTCACTCATGTTACATGTTAGGGGCTGCAGGTTGGCTATGGCTTCACTCCATCTTTCTTCTCATTCTAGGACTTAGGCTGAACAAACAGTCTCTACTGAGACATATTCTCAAGTCTGAGGAAAATATTGACTTACTGGAAAACAGCAAAGACTCAAAGCTTCTACTAAGAATTGGATATTGCAACCTCATTTTATTGGTCAAAGGAAGTCACGTTGCTAAGCCTGATACTATGGCAGGGGTGTATACTCCTTCCAAGGGATGCACTAAATTCACATGGCCTTGGACAGAGATGTGCAATCCTTTCATAGGGAAAGGGACAATGAATATTTGGCATAATAATATAATCCATCACAAAATTCATTCACTTACTGAGCATTTACTATGGTGGTAAACACTAGAAAAGTGCAGTGAAGAAGGCTGGGTGTGGTGGCTCACACCTGTAATCACAGCACTTTGGGAGGCCGAGGCAGGAGGATCATGAGGTCAGGAGTTGAAGACCAGCCTGGCCAACAGAGTGGAACCCTATCTCTACTAAAAATACACAGACACAAAAAAATTATCTGGGCATGGTGGCGGGCGCCTGTAATCCCAGCTACTTCAGAGGCTAAGGCAGGAGAATTGCTTGAACCCAGGAGGCAGAGGATGCAGTGAGCAGAGATTGTGCCACTGTACTCCAGCCTGGGTGACAGAGTGAGACTCTGTCTCAAGAAAAATGCAGTGAAGATAAAAAACATTGTTTATATCCTTAGGAGCTTAGTGGATAGCTACCATAGAATGTTTGCTATACATATATACCACACTATATCCTGTACTTATGGATCCCATTTAAGCCTTTCAGTAGCTCTATAATGTATTATAAGTATTTATCATTCTTATTTTATTTAAGGGAAAACTGAAGTTTTCCAATTAGCCCAAAGTATCTGTGGTAGATTGGGAAAATGATCAAAATTCTTCCTCTTCTGGCTACCACACCCTTGCATGTCTTAAAATACACTTGTTAAAAGTGAGAACGCCTGTAATCCCAGCACTTTGGGAGGCCGAGACAGGCGGATCACGAGGTGAGGAGATCGAAACCATCCTGGGTAACATGGTGAAACCCTGTCTCTACTAAAAATACAAAAAATTAGCCGGGCGTGGTGGTGGGTGCTTGTAGTCCCAGCTACTCGGGAGGCTGAGGCAGGAGAATGGCGTGAACCCAGGAGGCGGAGCTTGCAGTGAGCCGAGATTGCGCCACTGCACTCCAGCCTAGGCGACAGAGCAAGACTCTGTCTCAAAAAAAAGAGTGAGAATGAATTGACTGTTGCTTCAGTTGTAGTATGATGGGGAAATGGGTGGGAAAATTCAGTTTAAACCTCCCTCAATGGAAATAAGGTGGATATACAGCACAAAGTAAATTGAAAGTCTATCCCCTCAAGAGAAGCTTTGCAAATTGCCCTTGTCCCCTGACTTACAAAGTCACTGTTTCAAAAATGCAATGTACCCTGGAAGCCTCCTCCCCAGGTGAGCTTTCAAATACTATAGCATATCTGATCTTCTCAGCAAGAAGTGTAGACTCTTTCTCCACTCTTAAATCTGAGCTGGTCATGTGAGTTTCTTTGACTAATGGGCTATTAACAAATACAGCAAGCAGAGGCTTGAAATATGTTTGCACACAGGGACTTGCCCTTTTCCTGCTCTTGGAACCATGCTGCCATGATCACCCTTCTAAATGAGTGACACGTGGCTCAGCTGCCCCTATTGTACTAACTTATAGCCTATACATCACCAGACAAGTGAATGAGGCCACCTTAGATCATCTAGGCATGTGCCAGTGCACCACCTTGCAACAGATAACATGAAAGCCCAGCAGAGACATGCTGAGATGGCCATCCACCTGGGCCTCAGAATGAAAAGCTAAATAAATAGTTGTTGTTTTGAATCACCAACTTTTGGGGTGGTTTGTTATGCAGAAAAAGCTAACTAATATACAGGAAGAAAGGACAGAACAGAAATATATATACAAGCCTATCTGTTTCCAAAGCCTTGTTCTTTCTGTTAAGCTATACCTCCCTCTCTAGGATGGAAGAGGGATCTTGAAAAGTCAGGTACTCTATTCACGCAAAATGAATCTAACAGATATTTACTGGGTGACCAGTTTAGCACGTGTCAGGCACTTTACTATGTTTAGATGCACTGTATTGAACAAGAAGGAAATAGCTCTGTCATCAAACAGCTTACAGTGTAATGGCTAGGGGAAAGGAGTAACGAGTAATAATTACATAAAAAAAGAATGTATTATTTTACCCTTGATCCCAGGAGGTCAAGGCTGCAGTGAGCCATGACTGTACCACTGCACTCCAGCCTAGGCAACAGAGCAAGACCCTGTCTCAAAAACAAAAAACAAAAAAAGAATTCATTATTTTACATTGTTATAAGAGATACAAAGAAACCCAACATAATTATGAGAAAACTATGGGATGGAAGAAAAACAGGGAGTTAGAAAAGGAGCTCTAGTGTAAGTAGAGGTATAAGGGGAGCGAGCAAGTCCTCTCTAAAGAAATGGTGCCAGTTGTGGTCTCCAGAAAACAGAGACTGAGATGGAGTTAGGAGTGCAACGCATTTAGTAAAGAGTAATACTTGTTTTCTAGAAGGTGAGAAAGAAATATTGGACAGAGGAAAACCACATGATTATCTCAATAGATGCAGAAAAGGCCTTTGACAAAATTCAACAACGCTTCATGCTAAAAACTCTCAATAAATTAGGTATTGATGGGTCGTATCTCAAAATAATAAGAGCTATCTATGACAAACCCACAGCCAATAACATACTGAATGGGCAAAAACTGGAAGCACTCCCTTTGAAAATGGGCATAAGACAGGGATGCCCCCTCTCACCACTCCTTTTCAACATAGTGTTGGAAGTTCCGGCCAGGGCAATCAGGCAGGAGAAGGAAATAAAGGGTATTTAATTAGGAAAAGAGGAAGTCAAATTGACCCTGTTTGCAGATGACATGATTGTATATCTAGAAAACCCCATCGTCTCAGCCCAAAATCTCCTCAAGCTAATAAGCAACTTCAGCAAAGTCTCAGGATACAGAATCAATGTACAAAAATCACAAGCATTCTTATACACCAATAACAGACAAACAGAGGGCCAAATCATGAGTGAACTCCCATTCACAATTGCTTCAAAGAGAATAAAATACCTAGGAATCCAACTTACAAGGGATGAGAAGGACCTCTTCAAGGAGAACTACAAACCACTGCTCAATGAAATAAAAGAGGATACAAAGAAATGGAAGAACATTCCATGCTCACGGGTAGGAAGAATCAATATCGTGAAAATGGCCATACTGCCCAAGGTAATTTATAGATTCAATGCCATCCCCATCAAGCTACCAATGACTTTCTTCACAGAATTGGAAAAAACTACTTTAAAGTTCATATGGAACCAAAAAAGAGCCCACATCACCAAGTTAACCCTAAGCCAAAAGAACGAAGCTGGAGGCATCACGCTACCTGACTTCAAACTATACTACAAGGCTACAGTAACCAAAACAGCATGGTACTGGTACCAAAACAGAGATATAGACCAATGGAACAGAACAGAGCCCTCAGAAATAATGCCGCATATCTACAACTATCTGATCTTTGACAAATCTGACAAAAACAAGCAATGGGGAAAGGATTCCCTATTTAATAAATGGTGCTGGGAAAACTGGCTAGCCATATGTAGAAAGCTGAAACTGGATTCCTTCCTTACACCTTATACAAAAATTAATTCAAGATGGATTAAAGACTTAAATGTTAGACCTAAAACCATAAAAACCCTAGAAGAAAACCTAGGCAATACCATTCAGGACATAGGTATGGGCAAGGACTTCATGTGTGAAACACCAAAAGCAATGGCAACAAAAGCCAAAATTAACAAATGGGATCTAATTAAACTAAAGAGCTTCTGCATAGCAAAAGAAACTACCATCAGAGTGAACAGGCAACCTACAGAATGGGAGAAAATTTTTGCAACCTACTCATCTGAAAAAGGGCTAATATCCAGAATCTACAATGAACTCAAACAAATTTACAAGAAAAAAACAAACAACCCCATCAAAAAGTGGGTGAAGGATATGAACAGACACTTCTCAAAAGAAGACATTCATGCAGCCAAAAAACACATGAAAAAATGCTCATCATCACTGGCCATCAGAGAAATGCAAATCAAAACCACAATGAGATACCATCTCACACCAGTTAGAATGGCGATCATTAAAAAGTCAGGAAACAACAGGTGCTGGAGAGGATGTGGAGAAACAGGAACACTTTTACACTGTTGGTGGGACTGTAAACTAGTTCAACCATTGTAGAACTCAGTGTGGCGATTCCTCAGGGATCTAGAACTAGAAATACATTGACCCAGCCATGCCATTACTGGGTATATACCCAAAGGATTATAAATCATGCTGCTATAAAGACACATGCACACGTATGTTTATAGCAGCACTATTCACAATAGCGAAGACTTGGAACCAACCTAAATGTCCAACAATAATAGACTGGATTAAGAAAATGTGGCACATATACACCATGGAATACTATGCAGCCATAAAAAATGATGAGTTCATGTCCTTCGTAGGGACATGGATGAAACTGGAAACCATCATTCTCAGCAAACTATCACAAGGACAAAAAACCAAACACCGCATGTTCTCACTCATAGGTGGGAATTGAACAATGAGAACACTTGGACACAGGAAGGGGAACATCACACACCGGGGATTGTTGTGGGGTGGGGGGCGGGGGGGAGGGATAGCATTAGGAGATATACCTAATGCTAAATGACGAGTTAATGGGTGCAGCACACCAACATGGCACATGTATACATATGTAACAAACCTGCACGTTGTGCACATGTACCCTAAAACTTAAAGTATAATAATAATAAAATTTTTAAAAAAAAGAAATATTGGACAGAGGAATCATCAAATCATAACCTGACAAGAAGCCAGAAAGACCGGAGCCCAACACGGAGCTCTGGAGCAAAGATTGCCTGTTAGAGGAATTCCATATTGGGTGGAAATGCCTTGTACCACTGATTCTGACAATAATCACAGTCACTGGCTGGGGACACCCTGAGAAAAGTGTGACCTCAGTTCAAATAGAGGGGGACCCTGAAGGAGCCACCACTGGACACTGTTGCCTAACCATGCTCTTCACAACTGGGCAGTGAATCCTTTTTTCTTTTTTTTCTTTTATTATTATTATTATTATTATTGAGACAGGGTCTCACTCTGTCACCAAGGCTGGAGTGCAGTGGCATGATCACAGCTCACTGCAGCCTTGACCTCCTGAGTAGCTTGAGCTACAGGCACGTGCCACCACACTTAGCTAAGTTTGTATGTTTTGTAGAGATGGGGATTTGCCATATTGCCCAGGCTGGTCTCCAACTCCTGGGCTCAAGCGATCTGCCCACTTCGGCCTCCCAAAGTGCTGGGATTACAGGCATGAGCCACCATGCCCAGCCAAAATTTACCCTTTTAAAGTGTACAGTTCTGTAACAGTAAGTACCTTCACATTGTTTACTAACCATTACCACCATCTATCTCCAGAATTTTTTTATCTTCCCCAACTTATATACCCATTAAATACTTCCCAATACCCTTTCCTTTTAGCCCCTCGCAGCCAATATTCTATTTTCTGTCTCTATGAATTTGCCTACTCTAGGTACCTCATCATAAGTGTAAAATCATACAATATTTGTCCTTTTGTGACTGGCTGATTTCACTTAGCATAATGTCTTCAAGATTCATCTATGTTGTAGCTTATGTCAAAATTTAATTCATTTTTAAGATGGGATAGTACTTCATTGTGTTTATATTCCACCTTTTGTTTGTCCATTCAAACATCAATGAACACTTGGGTTGCTTCCTTGTTTTAGCTATTCTGAATAATGCTGCTTTGAACATAGTATGTAAATATTTGTTTAAGTCCCTGCCCTGCCTTCATTTATTTTGTATATGTACCTAAAAGTGTGATTGCTGGATTATATGGTAATTCTACATTACATTTTTTTGAGGAACCAGCATACTGTTTTCCACCGTGGCTGCACCATTTTATATTCCCAACAGCGCACAAGGGTTCCAAATTCTCCACATTCTCACCAACACTTGTTATTTTCTGGTTGTTGTTTTTTATAATCCATCTTAATGGGTGTGAAGTGATCTCATTGTAGATTTTTTTTTTTTTTTTTGACAGAGTCTCACTCTGTTACCCAGGTTGGAGTGCAGTGGAGTAATCTCGGCTCACTGCAAGCTCCGCCTCCCAGGTTCAAGTGATTCTCCTGCTTCCGCCTCCCAAGTAGCTGGGATCACAGGCACCTGCTACCACTCCAGGCTAATTTTTGTATTTTCAGTAGAGACAGGGTTTCACCATGTTGGCCAGGCTGGTCTTGAACTGCTGACCTCAAATGATCCATCCACCTCAGCCCCCCAAAGTGCTGGGATTACAGGCATAAGCCATCATGCCTGACCTAATTGTAGCTTTTTTATTGTATTTCCTCAACAATAAGTGGTGCTTAAAATCTTTTTATGTAGTTTTTGTTGTTGTTGTTGCTGTTTAGACAGAGTCTCACTGTATTGCCCAGGCTGGAGTGCAATGGCACAATCTTGGCTCACTGCGACCTCCACCTCCTGGGTTCAAGTGATTTTCCTGCCTCAGCCTCCCAGTTAGCTGGGATTACAGGCATGTGCTACCAGGCCTAGCTAATTTTTGTATTTTTAGTAGAGACGGGGTTTCACCATGTTGCTCAGGCTGGTCTTGAACTTTTGACCTCAGGGGATCCACCCTCCTCGGCCTCCCAAAGTGCTGGGATTACAAGCATCAGCCACCGCACCCAGCCAATCTTTTTA